>NW_027531898.1:732142-764656 GCF_008692635.1 Crocuta crocuta
TAAACATATTATATATTTACAATTATAATAAGAATAGATTAATTTATATAATATATAATATGCTCTATGAAAATCTATAGCAAATAACATAAATATATAATAAGTAAATGAAATATATTGTTAAAACCAATTTGTCTTCTTTCTTTGTACTACTTTTAAAATAACATATGTAGCTTGAATTTTATTTCTGCTGAACAGCATTTGTCTAAATAAAGGTATGTCAAGTAATAGTTTATGGAAAACTATTCTTAAACTTACTTTAACAGAGCCCTAAGGCAATTTTGTAGAAATATTAATTTTGGTATTAAGAAACTGTCTATGTCTTTAACCCCATTTTGCAGGCAGCTATTTTGTGCCAATAAAAAATTTCCTGAGTGAAATTATATTGTTATAAAAGTGCAATGCATAGTAAATAGAATGATTTTACCTGTAAGCATAATATTTGCCTAGGAAAGGTGAACAAATATTCTCATTACCTAAAATTATATTATGGTATAGCATAGTATCCTATATAATATAATTTTATTTGTGTTTTTATATAACATTATATTATAATGCAACACATGTTGGAGGTATTGTGGGTTCAGTTCCAGCTCACTGCAATAAAGAATATCACAATAAAGTTAGTCAGATGATTTTTTTTTGTTACCCAGCTCATGTAGAAGTTCTGTTTATCCTATACTGTAGTCTATAAAGTGTGCAATAGCATTATGTCTAAAAAATGCACACACTATGATTTTCTTTTAATTTTTTAATGTTTTATTTATTTCTGAGAAAGAGAAAAAGAGAGATAGTATGAGCAGGGGAGGGTCAGAGAGAGAGGGAGACACAGAGTCTGAAGCAGGCTCCAGGCTCTGAGCTGTCAGCACAGAGCCCGATGTGGGACTCGAACCCACAAACCATGAGATCACTAGCTGAGATGAAGTTGGACGCTTAACCGACTGAGCCACCCAGGCACCCCAACACATACTCTTATTTTAAAAATACTTTATTAGCTAAGAAATGCTAACTATCATCTAAGCTTTTAGGGAGTCATAAGCACCGATTACAGATCACCATAACAAATATAATAATAATAATAAATTTGACATATTGTGCAAATTACCAAAATGTGACACAGAGGATTGAGGTGAGCAGATGCTGCTGGAAAAATGGTGCCTAGAGGCCTGTTTCATGCAGGAATGCTACAAACCTTCTATTAGTTTTTTTAAAAATGCAGTATCTGCAAAATATAATAAAGTGCAATAAAAAGAGGTGTGGCTGTATAGGTTTACTGTTTCCTTTATTTCCGTGTAACTAACCATCCTCAAATTAAGTGGGAAAATATTTATTTTATGACTTTTTATAATCTAGTTTGTCAGGAATTTGAGCAGGAATTGACTGGATGGTTACGCTTTACCTCCTATTAGCTGGGGCTCTTCAATTAGCTGCATTCAGCTAGTGACTGAGCTGAGCTGGGCCACCGCGGCTAGCTCTACTTTTATGTATGATGTTTCAGTATATGGCCTCTCCATGTGGCCAGCTTGGGCTTTCTCACAGTGCCAAGCTCTAGGGGCAGTTCAGGTTCTTACATGACAACTGAATTTGTGAGTGGAAATGGTAGTCTAAAGTTTTTAAGGAGTAGACCTGGAATAGACACAGTATAATTTCTGCTGTGTTCTTTTGGTCAAAAGGAGTCAAAGGTTAACTCAAGTTCATGTGCTTCAATCTTACCTGAAAACCAAAAAATAAAACCCTGAACGATTTGATTTCTTCCTAACTACTACATCCTCTTCTGTCTTCTTTCCCACTAGACTCTAGAATTTATATCCTTTCTTTTTTTTTTTAATATCTGTAGCAAGATTACTATCAAACTCCACCCACTCATTGGGTCAGAGACCTGTGGTGTTAGCGCTAAGACCTGCTTCTCACAAAGCACACTCCTTATACTTGTGAATTCATTGGCCATCCAGTTGCCTCAACTCCAAGCTTTAATAATATGCAGTGAAACTGGTATCCTTTTATACCTTTTCCAAAATAAAGCTTTGCTAGGTAGAACCTTCATGCCTGCTTCTTTTGGTTTAGATTACTCCCAAGTGACAGAACATAAGAGTTGCTCTTTCTTAATCTTTCAAAGCCCAGCACAAATGTCACCTGTAAAATACCTTTAGCCACTTTATTTTTAATACCTATTCCATTCAGTTCTTGATTTTTATTCACAGTTTTCATTATCTATAATTATACCCATATATATATATACACAGAAATATATTTTTTTTATTCATTCAATTGTTCATTATCTGTCTGCTCAATCAGAATATAAATTCTACAAGGGAATGGCAATTACTGTTTTATTAATTTCTGTTTACAACATAAGTAGCATTGTTGCGGCAAATGATATTGGCTTAATACATTTTTATTGTATGAAGAAATGACAAGAAAACATCTTAATAAGTCCATATTGAAGAAAAAAGGGGAGTGCCTGGGTGACTCAGTTGGTTGATACCTGGTCTCTGATTTCTGCTCAGGTCATGATCCTGGGATCATGGGATCAAGCCCCATGTCAGGCTTCGTGCTGAATGTGGAGCTTGCTTATGATTCTCTCTGTCTCTGTCTCTCTCTTTCTCTCTCTGCCCCTCTCTCTTGCTTGCACACATTCTCTCTCTAGAATAAAATTTAAAAAAGAAAAAAAGGAGATTATAAAACTCAGTGAATGGCATAAACATTGTTCACATGCACATGCACATTTGTGTGTGTGTGTGTGTAAAGAGAGTCTGGAAGAAGTGTCACTAGAACATTATTCTTACTCTTTATCTTTAGATGATGGTGTTATTGATGAATTTTTTTAGTTTCTATTTTTTTGTTTAAAAAAATAAATATGGATACTTATATAAAATGTGTTATGTAACAGCAATCTAAAAACCAATTAAAATTTAAGGGTGCCTGGGTGGCTCAGTCGGGTTAAGCATCTGACTTTGGCTCAGGTCATGATCTCACAGTTGGTGAGTTGGAGCCCCACATTTCTGCCACTCCCCAAGTCATGTTTTCTCTTTCTCTCTCTCTCTCAAAGAAATAAATAAACATTTAAACAAATAAAAATCATTAAGATTTAATATGTTTGTTGTTAAATAATTTTTAAATAGAGATTAGAATTTTGGTCTCATATTACTTTTATACTTTGGTTGTTTTCTGTGCCAGATGAGTCTGAAATTCCTTCGCGTTATTTTCACTTAAACCTTCTATTTTTCTAAAGCATACAAGTACCTCATGCTATAGTTTTATGTAAATTAAAGCTAATTAGGTTTGATCAATATATTAGTTTTCTTTTGGGATACATTCAAGTAACTGCATAAACCATAGGGAAAATGAATACCCATGTTGCCCTTGGCATAACACTTTCTCCTTTTGCTGTTTAGTAGAAATGGATCACATAAATGTTAAATTTGTGCTGTTCTGCTGACAGTGAGACTTAATGAAAGCCCCCATGCTATTAAGCTAAACTTAAAAGAGTAGAGCTAGAGAAATTTCTCTATTGTAAGAGAAATGTGAGCTTTGCAGAAAGTAAATTGGCTAGGAGAAATTCAATGAGGTGCCATCTAAAATGAGTAGATAAAGTAAAGAGAGTGTTTTGTAGAACCTGTGAGAAAGCAATTTAGATATTCCCGGTGATAGCTCAGATGCCTGGATGCCTAGAAGCAATCTAAATCTGCAACTACTTGGAGGATATTGAGCAGGAACACTCTGTCTTGTATCTTTTTTGTGTTTATCTTTGCCTGTTGATCTGCCATCACTGTTAACCATTCATTATTTATTGCATCATTTCATTTAAAAAGGTAGGGGAACAAAGACTTAAAACTCCAAAGTCCAAAGCCGTTGTCATGCATAAGAAGTTACTCTGTATGTCCAGCATTCATGAACACAGCTTCATCTGTAGTTCTGTTCCAAATGGGACTGAAAACATTTTAATTAAATTACTTTCAAGCTTTATTCATATATGTGTTGACATTAGGTATGTCTTATTGTCCAAATAATTACATCTCTACATTTAAATAAGTTTTTGGTAAATTATCAATGTTTTGGTCTATATATACATGATCTACATAAACTTATGTACATTCTTATTATGTATGAACACATAAATCCTCCTCCTCATTATTTATTATTTACTATCAACAGTTAGTCTGTTAAACCATTTATATGAATTATCTAATTTAATCCTTACAAACACTTAATGAGTTGTAAACTATCAATCTCCTTTTAAAGGTGAGGAAGTGAGCCTCAGAGAACAATGGGCCTGTCCTGACTTGAACAAGCAATGCACAGCTGGTATTTGAAACCAATTTTTCTTAGGCTGAAAGCCCAATGAGTTAATGATTTAAGTGTTAAAAATAAAACCATAACTATATTAGAAAATTAGATAAATATGTTTCAGATTTGGGGGGTTAAAATGGCTTTCTAAAACAAGAAACATTGCAAGAAACTGTAATGATGGATTTGACTGCAAAAATAATTTTAGTGGTGCCTGGGTGGCTAAGTCAACTAAGCGTCCAACGTCAGCTCAGGTCATGATCTCGTGGTCTATGAGTTCGAGCCCCATGTTGGCCTCTGTGCTGACAGCGTAGAGCCTGGAGCCTGCTTCGGATTCTGTGTCTCCCTCTCTTTCTGCCCTGCCCCTGCTCATGCTCTGTCTCTCTCGCTCTTAAAAATAAATAAATAAACATAAAATATTTTAAAATAACAGTAATTTTAAACCATGGGCAAAGAAGCACAAAACAATGAAATTAGTTTCTTGTGTGACTGATATATTTAATGTACACGAGACCTCTGTTATTAAAATAAATCACTCAACAGGAACAGGGATAGAGATATGTTAAAGACATTTGCAAAAGATGAAATACAAATAAAGCATTAATTTATAAAAGGATTTTGAAATGCCTAGTAATTAAATTTGTAAGCTGTTTTAAAATTTAAAAATTATTTTTAACCTATGAGATGGACTAATATCTGAGAAAGATACAGAGACCAAATGTTTATTAAAAATAAGTTTATTTTCAAAAAATTGGAAAGAAGTTCAAGCTTTAAAGCGTTAAGCTCTTGTCTTCAAATTAAAAAGAAAACAATATTGAAAAAATTTTTGTCAAACTCAGCAGAATTATCAAACATACTGAGTTTACAGTTAGTTTGTTTAAGATAAAAAAAAAAAAACTTTCTCACATTGTCATCATCATATCCACAAAGGCAAAGTCTTTTCTTCAAATAAGAGCTGTTGAAAAATCAAGGATAGAGTTTTTCCATTAGTAACTAACAATTTATGGAAAATTCTGGGAATCTTATTGAGCTTGGAGCCTACAACTCAACAGAGTGACCCAATTATTTATAGTTTATCTCTCAGTGCAAAGTGTTTTGTTTTATTTGTTTTCTGGCTGTGGGACTGAATGTTCATGCTTATTCATAATATATTCAGGACTGTGTCTACATTGTTTCCACAATCTAAACAATTGAAACAGACTTGTGTTGTAAAAGATTTGGGAAAATGGGCAAAATCATTCACAGCTAGCGTAGGAACAGGTTAAGACACTTTTCCCAGATTATAAAATATATATATACACATTCAAAGTAGGAATATCTTTTAACCCAGGAATTTCCTTCCAGAAATATGTAATAAGGAAATGTTTGAACAAATAAACCATAATTTATACATCAAGATGATTTTATTGACATTGTCTACACTAGCAGAAAACTGGATACAACTTCTACATGCCACTCTTAAAAGCAGGGGTTAATTACATTTTGGTATATCTTTTACATGGAATACAATTTACTGATTCAAAATTATAATTTCAATCTCCTTACTAGGAAAAATATATAAGGAAGCAATAAAGTCATCAAAACATGTTGATCAGAGTTTTAAAAAAATTTATATATCAGTATAGATATGAAAACCTATACACCAAATGATAATCATAATTAACATTGGATAATCTTTTTTGACCATGTTATATTAAATACTTAGTTATTAAACAATAAGATTGAAATAATCAATTCCAAATATTTATTAGAAGTGTGATAATAGAGGCGCCTGGGTGGCTCAGTCGATTAAGCGTCTGACTTTTGGTTTCAGCTTCAAGCCCAGCATGGGGCTCTGCATCTATAGTGTGGGGCCTGCTTGGGATTCTCTCTCTCCCCCCACCTCTCTGCCCCTACCCCTTGCTCTCTCTCAAAATAAATAAATAGAAACTTAAAAAAAGGAAGTATGAAAATAGATTGAAATAACACAAGATTAGAAATCTAATCCTGTTAAAATTTAATCTAAGATTTTATTCCCAAGATTGAAGTAACAAAATCTATGATTTCACAGTATTCCTTACTTTGTTGAAATCATTGTGTGAAAAGTTGAGACTTAATATGAAAGCATCATTTAAAGACATAGTCTTTGCCAAAGTTACTTCTTTCAAAGTAGAATATTAACACTTCAAATTTTTCTGATGATCCATAAAAGATGTTATTCTGCTTCTTGTCAGCCTGATAATAGTAAGAAAAATAAGAACAATAATAATAATAAGAGTAATTTTTTAAGCACCAGTGTCTCTTTGTGCTTACAGAGAAAATAATGAATGGACATGCAAAAAATTGTAGGTTTTTAATAAACAAAATCCTACATTTGCCATCAGAAGTAGGAAAAGCAAAGCTCCAATGCCTAATAGGACTTGATAGAGCAATATTTTATTATAGCAAAAACAGCCTATATTCTATAATGAAAACAGGTTCTTCTAAAAGTCTCTCAAGAATAAACCTATGCCTTCACTTTGCTCTAAGTCTGCAAATCCCTCCCTCTTCAGTTGTTCAGATATCATTATTGTTGCTTACATTCACTTAGCCTACCTGGACAAATAAATGCATTGTGCCAAAATGTCAAAAATGAAACACATTTTAAATAAAAATGTGAAAGTATTTTTGTCCTTTTATTTTCTGTATTATGTTCCTAAAATCATCTATATGCTCCAAAGAATCTATATTCTTTCTGAGCATTGTTAGGTATGGGTAGCTAAAAATATGTTTTCTGATTTTTGCTCTCCAAATCTGCTGCTTTGCCTATATTTTCCAAAATAGTTAATGCTGATATAAAACATCTAGCCATCAAAACTAAAAAGACTTGATGAATGCCCCCATGATATAAGTCTAATTCATTCCCCCAGATGATCATCAAAACATTTCCTATTGGGTTTTCTTTTATTTCAACTGTGATGTCATTAGTTGAGACCTTCTTCACTCCATACTGAAATTTCTAACATCATAACTCATGTATATGTGCCTTTGTGTGTGTGTGTGTGTGTGTGTGTGTGAATGTGTGTGTGTGTTTTTATACCTCCACAATTGTTTTTCAAGTATGTAAATCAATATCATCACCTCTCTATTTAGAAACCCCTTTTATTCCCAATAGAAAGTGAAATTACTTTCTTGTTCTTTATATACACCTAGACATATATATATATGTATAGTTGATACACAATGTTACATTACTTTCAGGTATACAGCATAGTGATTCAACAAGTTTATATGTTATACTATGCTCACTACAAGTGTAGCTGCCATTTGTCACCATACTATGTTATTACAGTACTATTGATTATATTCCCTCTCCCTTATCTTTTATTATCCCTTGATTAATTTATTCTACAGTTAGAAGCATGTCTCTTTCAATTCCCTTTACCCATTTTTGCCATTTCCCCAACCTCCTTTCCCTCTGGCAACCATCAGTTTGTTCTCTGTATTTATGGGTCTGTTTCTGCATTTTGTTGGTTTATTTACTTTGTTTTTGTAATTCCACATATAAGTGAAATCGTATGCATTTGTCTTTTTCAGTCTGACTTTTTTCAGTTAGCATAATGAATATATATATATTAGCATAATATATATATTATATAATTTCAGTTAGCATAATGCCTTCTAGGTCCATCCATGTTGTCATGAATGGCAAGATCTCATCCTTTTTTATGGCTGGGTAATATTCCTGTGTGTGTGGGTGTGTGTATGTGTGTGTGTGTGTGCTACCACATCTTCTTTATTTGTCTATTGATAGACACTTGGGTTGATTTCCTATTGCAGCTATTGTAAGTAATGTTGCAATAAACAAGATGCATATACCTTTGCAAATTAGTGTTTTTATTTTCTTTGGATAAATATCCAGTAGTTGATGCATTTTCTTGTTCTAACTCAAATATCTTACCCCCTTCCTTAAACTCCATACCCAATACTTCATCATTTTAGTCTTGATGGTATATTTTAAATATTATGCCAGTTCCCCTCCTTTATCCATTCTCTTTGCCTTTATCTCAGATCTATAAGGGAAGAGGGAGTGAAAGAAGAAGGTGTTCTCTCTCTGGGAATATTTGACAAAGACTGGAGATATTTTTGGTTGTCAAAACAGGGGTGGAAATGATTCTAACATCTAATAAGTGGTAGCCATGTATGGCGCTAAACATGCTATAACGCACAGGGCAGCCCCTACAGCAAAGAATTACCCAGTCCAAAACATCAGTAGTGCTGAGATTGAGAAACTCTGCCTTAGATCAAACCATCATTAACTGTCACCCAGATAACTGCAACATGATTGTTGATCTCTCTTTATCAGTCTAATTCCTATTCACATTTTCTAAAATGCAACCAAAATGGTCTCTCTACAATATAAATATGAGTCTATATTTTGTACTTAAGACTTCAATTGTTTCCGGGTAAATTCTAAAAGGCTTACAACATTCATCATGATTTGCTTCCTGATTAGCTCTAGTTTCTTTATCACCTTTTCTTTACTCCTACAAGACTTCAGTCCTACTGGCATTCTGTCTATTCATAGACACCCTCTCTTTTCATTGTCTGGCCTTCAGTATTTTATTTTATTTCATTTCATTTTATTTATTTTATTTAAAATTTTTAATGTTTTATTTATTTCTGAGAGAGAGAGAGAGAGACAGCATGAGCAGGGGAGGGTCAGAGAGAAAGGGAGATACAGAATCTGAAGCAGGCTAGGCTCCAGGCTCTAGCTATCTGTCAGCACAGAGCCAGACACGGGGCTTGAACCCATGAACCGTGAGATCATGACCTGAGCCGAAGTCGGTTAATCAGTCGCTTAACTGATTGAGCCACCCAGGCAACCCTGGCCTTCAGCATTTTAGCATGTTGTTCCTTCAGACTGATGCTATGACATTCAAGAGTCAAACCTTTTCCCTTGAGACATGTGTCTGCCCCTGAGAAAAAATAGAATGTAGTCAAGAATAAGCACAATAACGATTGTATCACTGGAATTTCTAAGAGCACGCTTTGAGATATTTTGATCCCTAACTTAGTCCAGTTTTTACTTTGTTTAACAAATGTTCCTTTTTATTTATTCTTATTGCTGCTACTATTACAGCTTTATTTAACATGCTGTAAGAATTTTGAGGACAAAATTTTCTCCCCATGTGTTTTCACCTTGGAACCTGGTGCTATCTCACCAAGACAGCTAGAAACATGCACTTTACCTTATCTGTAGATCCTTGAGATCAGTGTGGGTGCCAGCTTGCAAGTGTATGTTGAGAGTCATGTGTGTATTGGATATCATTCCATCTGCTTAATAGCCGAGAAGTCACAAAGTAATAGAGGAAAAGATGTCAGGTCTTGAGACACCCAGGAATTCCCCCTACAAAGTTTGAGTTAGAGGGAAATATCAATAGGAACAAGAGTTCTGGTGATGTTAATTGGCATAGAAAGGGTAGGTAATAACATTTTCTTTTCCTTACCTTATTTTACTTTAAGATGCTGGCATGAGAAACAAGTCACTTAGATATCAATGATTCTATTGTAAATTTTTAAATATTTTTATGACAAACAAAAATCAATTCTCTTTCTAATCTCAAAGATAGTGCTTTGTTATTTTTAAAAATTTTTAATGTTTTTAAAAATCTTTTATTTTTGAGAGACAGAGACAGAGTATAAGCAGGGGAGGGGCAGAGAAAGGGAGACATAGAGACAGAATCTGAAGCAGGCTCCAGGCTATCAGCACAGAGCCTGACTCAGGGCTCAAACCCACAAACCGTGAGATCATGATCTGAGTCAAAGTCAGGCTCTCAACCTACTAAGCCACTCAGGTGCCCCATTAGTGTTTTGTTATTAAGAATAAAAACATTTCACCGATGACACAAATAAAACCCACATTTTTCTTACATCATACTACTTGATTTTGGTTGACTCTACAGCTCACCTTCTCTTACTATTTTTAAATCCTCCCATCTAGTCTACTTAAGTAAATTCAGGACAGGCTGGTTTTTTTTTTTTCTTTTTATGGCACTATGAAAATAAAGATCATGAAAATATACATCAGCAATATTCATAATTTTTTAAAATAATTACCATTTTCGTGTTTAATTTCCAAAAAAAGAAAACTCAAACAGATGTTATTCCTTATAAAAAGACTTCCCACACTGGAAATTTGAATTTCTATGATTATGCTGTTTCTTTCAGTTGTCCACAGTAAAAATAGTCACTTCTAAAGGCGAGAATAAATAAGCTTTTATCTTATTGACATATTGAAAAGAGAAAATAAAATGAGTTCAAGTTTGTTAAAAAAAAGTCATTTTCAGAAAATGTAGAAGTTTAGTTCTTTTAAACACTAAAACCAAGCATTTGTAAATGATTGCACTTAACTATTCTATCTTTTAAAATTATTCCCTAGATGAAAAGTAGGCACTTGCAAAGCACTCCTCAAATCCACAGAAACATTATTTCTCACTTATGAAACTCAAGTACTTTGTATTTCTTTTCTTTTCTTTTTTTTTTTTCAGTGCCTATTAGAGAAGAATGGAGATATTAGCTTTTAGAAAAACAGGAACTATTAGATGTATGTTATCTGCAGCAGAAGTATTTAAAACTGCATCTCTGTTTATCACTTAAAAATTGCCAATTAAAAAAATACAAAGTGAACCTCATTCTAATTGTCTACTACTTAAGCAAGAATTTATTCAAGAATATTCAGAAATGATCTACCTAATGGGAGGTTAGATTACATTGGTTAAGGGAGTAGAATGTATTACAGAGAAAATCCATTTTTTTTAAGTTGTGTGTACTTGCAATGTGGAAGTACAGAAAAAGAGAACATTGTAACAAAAGGATACATAATATAATAAGAATATGATAGATTTGATCCTAGATATGACACAGAATAAATGAGAATTTAGAACCTTTACACATGAGAATCATTTTTCATTTCTTCTTTATACTAAGTGTTGAGAATACAAAGAAAAATAAATATAATTATTATCATGAAGAAATTCTTAACATAATGAAGAAAATATCAGTTGTGAGAATGGTAAGGTATGCTAAATTTTATAATGAGAACTCTTATGAACTATGGTGGAACACAGATTAAAGGGCTGTAACTTCTGTGAGGATGGAAAAAGGGTGGTAGTCCCAAAGAACAATTTTCTAGTAAGATAGAGTTAAAGCTGTGACTTAGACAAGGTGTAGGCATCATGGAGGTAACATTAGCAGAGGTTAAGCATGAGCAAAGCACAGAGAAGTGGAAATCTGAGGAAATAAAAAGAGAATTAATGAGAAAAACATAGGGTATATTTTAAGTAGAAATGTGGTGGGACAGAATTTGTTACTTGAGAAAAGTTGGAAGTTTATTTGAGATCATGTCTGATGGACTTTTAAGGGCCATATAAATATTTTGGATCTTCTTTCATGGATAATAGAGTGGAGTGTCCCATTACCCTTTCAAATAGGGCGTAGAATGACTAAACATTTGTTTTAGAAATTAAGTCTTTTAAGATGGGGGATGGGATCCTGGGCAGAGAAGCTAATATTAAGAATAACAGTTAGGAGACAGTCACTGTGATTGATGCCAGAAATAGGAGATGGACTGGCTCGAAGTACTGGCAATGATAATGAAAGGAGAACATATTTGGAAAGCAGGATAAACAAAACAATGGCTTGTTGATATGAAAGACAGATGAGTGAAAGAGAAGGAATTAAAAATATCATTAAATAGCCCAGGTTTTTTTGACATCTGGTCCTGGAGAACTATAGATCCTAATCTCAGATAGTTCCTATGAATAAAGTTGTATGAATTTACTTTCTTTACTAACAATTCAATTCCTATTCAATTCCATAGATTGGGTTATGTCTATACCTTATGGATGCTTCTGTTATCCTAAACACAGTGCATTGCATTTGTTTAGACTTCTCTCAAGAGGGATGGAGGTGAGAATAAGTCAAAATAACTAAATTACTGTAGGACCCAAAGTGAAATTATCCAAACTATTATTAAGTAAAAAAAATAAAAATGAAGAGAGAAAATTCTCTAGCGATCAAACTCAAAGTCATGGAATATTGGAGTCTAACTGAGAGAATTCAAATAGGTGTTATGAAGATAAGTCTATTCAACGAACTAAGGAATAAAATTAATAAATACATACAGTACTTTACCAAAGAGATTGAAATTCTAAAAAGGAAACTAAACAAATTCTGGAGTGGCAGGACTCAATAAATGAGATAAAGTTCGCATTAGTAAGTGCTGGAAATAGAGCAGATCAGACAGAAGAGAGAATGAGTGATCTGAAAGATAGCAATCTGGAAATGATTGAAGAGAAGAATTCCTAAGAATTAAAAATGTGAAGAAACCCTATGAGGGATATTAGACTCCATAGGAGAGCCAGCATAAGAATAATGGGTATCCCAGAAGGAGAAAAGAAAGAGAATGGGCAGAGTTATTTAAAGAGATAACAGCTGCAGATCATCTGGGTGGCTCATTTGGTTGAACGTCCAACTTTGGCTCAGGTCATGCTCTCACAGTTTGTGAGTTGAGCCCAGCATAGGGCTTTGTGCTCACAGCGTGGAGGAGCCTGGATCTCACTTTGAGTTCTGTGTCTTCCTCTCTTTCTGCCCCTCCCCTACTCATGCTCTGTCTCTCTGTCTCTGTCTCTCTCAAACACAAATAAACATTAAGAGAGAGAGACAGAGAGAGAGAAAGAGAGAACAGCTGAAAACTTCCCAAACCTGAGGAAAAACTTAGACATAAAAATACATGAAACTAATAGATCACCATAGTATCTCAGTGAAGACACTCTCCAAGACACATTATAATGAAGCTGTCAAAAGTCAATAATAAAGAAAGAATCATAAAGGTAGCCAGGGGGAAAAGGTAACTTACAAAGAACCCCCCATTAGACTATTAGCAGACTTCTTAGTAGAAATCTACAGGCCAGGCGAGAGAGTAGAATGATGCCTTCAAAGTAGTGAAAGATAAGCATCCATTCTTTTTTTTTAATTTTAATGTTTATTCATTTTTGAGAGAGAGAGAGATGGAGCAAGACAGAGGAGGGACAGAGAGAGAGGGAGAACAGAATCCGAAGCAGACTCCAGGCTCTGAGCTGTCAGCACAGAGACTGACATGGGGCTCGAACTCACAAACCATGAGATCATGACCTGATCCGAAGTCAAATCCTTAACTGACTGAGCCACACAGGTGCCCCATATAAGCATCCATTCTTGATTAAAAAAAACAGCAAAGCAGGGATAGATGAAATGTCGTTTAACATCATGAAGGCCATATATGAAAACCCATAGTTAAAATCATCCTCAATGGGGAAATCTGAGAGCTCTTCATCTACAGTCAGGAACAAGACAGAAAAGCCCATTCTTACCATTGTTATTTAACATAGTACTGGAAGTCCTAGCCTCAGAAATCAGACAACAGAAAGAAATACAAGGCACCCAAGAATACAAGGAAGAAGTCAAACTTTTACTGCAGATGACATGATACTCTATGTAGAAAACTCAAAGGACCCTAGCAAAATATAGCTAGAATGATACACAAACTCAGCAAAATTACAGATCAAAATCAACAGACAAAAATCTGTTCTGTTTCTATACACCAATAATGAATCAGCAGACAGAGAAATCAAGGAATTGATCCTATTTACAATTGCATAAAAAACAATGAGATACCTAGAAACAAACCTAACCAAAGAGGTAAAACATCTGTACTCTGAAAACTATAAAATGTGTATGAGAGAAATTGGTGAGGACACAAAGAAATGGAAAAATATTTCATGCTCTTGAATTGGAAGAAGAAACAGTGTTAGAAAGTCTATACTGGGGCGCCTGGGTGGCTTAGTCGGTTAANAAATAAAAGTCTATACTACCCAAACCAATTGACACATTTAATGCAAAAGGCTTTGCATTAAATACTACCAGCATTTTTCACAGAGCTAGAACAAACAATCCCAAAATTTGTATGGAACCCCAACAGATCCTGAATAGCCAAAGCAATCTTGAAAAAGAAAAGCAAAGCTGGATCCGTCCCAATTCCAGACATCAAGCTATATTACAAAGCTGTAGTCATCAAGACAGTATTGTACTTGCACTAAAACAGACACATAGTTCAATGGAACAAAGTAGAAAACTTGGAATTGGACCCATAACTATATGGTCAACTAATCCTCAACAAATCAGGAAAGAATATAAAATGTAAAAAAAAAAAAAAGGTTCATCAACAAATGATGTTGGGAAAACTGGACAGCAACATGCAGAACAATGAAACTGAACCACTTCCTTACACTATACACAAAAATAAATTCAAGATAGATGGAAAACCTAAATATGACTGGAAATCATCAAAAACCTAGAGGAGAACACAGTAAAGTCTTTGACCTTGGCCATAGCAACTTCTTACTAGACATGCCTGCAGAGGTAAGGGAAACAAAAGCAAAAATGAACTATTGGAACTTCATCAAGATAAAAACTTCTGCAGAGTGAAGGAAATAATCAACAAGCCAAAATACAATCTACAGAATTGGAGAAGATATTTGCAAATGACATATTTGATAAAGAGTTAGTGGCCAAAATCTATAAAGAACTTATCAAAATCAACACCCCAAAAATAAATAATCCAGTTGAGAAATGGGTGGAAGACATGAAGAGTCATTTTTCTGAAGAGGACATCCAGATGGCTAACAGACACATGAAAAGATGCTCAACATGATTCATCATCAGAAAAACACAAATCAAAACCATGATGAGATATCACCTCACACCTGTCAGAATGGATAAAATGAACAACACAGGAAACAGCAGATGTTGGCGAGGATGAGGAGAAAAGGGAGCCCTCTTACACTGCTGGTAGGAATGCACATTGGTGCAGCCATTCTGGAAAACGGTATGGAGACTCCTCAAAAGTTAAAAATAGAACTACCCTATGACCCTGCAATTGCACTACTAGGTATTAACCCAAAGAATTAAAAAAACTGATCTTAAGGGATATATGCACCTAGAGATTTATAGCAGCATTATCAACAATGGCCAAATTAAAGAAAGAGCCCACCTAGGCTAAAGACACAAATCATAGACAGACCATAGACGGATGAATGGATAAAGAAAATGTGGTTGGTGTGTGTGTGTGTGTGTGTGTGTGTGTGTACACATATAACTATTCAGCAACATGTATATATGTTATATATGCATGCATAGCTATGCAGCAACATGTATATGTATACACATACACATACATACGTAATAGAATCTTAATCAGCCATAAAAATAATGAAATTTTGCTATTTGCAATGACATGGATGGAGGTAAAGTGTATTATGCTAAGTGAAATAAGTAAGTCAGAGAAAGACAAGTACCATATTACTTCACTCATATGTGGAATTTAGGAAACAAAAGAGATGAACATGGGGAAGGAAAAAATAAAAAATGAGACGGGGAGGGATGAGAACCATACGAGACTTTTAGCTATAGAGAACAAATTGAGGCTTGATGGAGTGAGTTGGGATGGGATGGGCTAAATAGGTGATGGGCATTAAGAACTGTACTTGTGATGAGCAATGGATGTTATGTGTAAGTGATTCATCACTAAATTCTACACCTGAAACCAATTTTACCAGGCATCTTAATGAACTAGAATTAAAAAAAAACTTGAAATAAAATAGTATTGAAAAATAAAAATTGTCAGCCAAGAATATAGTACCCGGAATTTTTTTTTTTGTGGTTTTTTTTTTCCAGATATAAAGGAGAAATAAAAGCTTTCTCTGACAAACTAAGACTGAGGGCCTTCAATTACCTTCAAACCTGCATTACAAGATATGTTGAAAGGAGCTCTTCCACCTGAGACAAAAAGATAAAAGTATATGAATTTTTTAATAAGATGATAAACAGCCAGAATTTGAAAAGTGTAACTATTTTAGAATAGGATGTTAAATACTCAATTATAGCATAAAGATTAAAGGATAAAGGCATTAAAATAACTGTAACTATTATAATTTGGTAACAAATTTGTAATATAAAATTGAGTAATTTGTGACAAAAATGTAAAAGGAGAAGAGAAAAATGACAGAATCTGTAAAGGCAAATGAAGATATTTTGGTATCAACAAGAAAAAGACTAGTTCATCTATAAGATGTTTTATAAAAATCTCATGGTAACCACAAAATAAAAAACACCTAGGCTAAAGACTCAAATCATAAAAAAAATCAAACTGAGAAAATAATCACAGAAAGCAACCAACTTAAAATAGTAACAGAAAGAGGGAAAGAAAGAAAGAAAAAAAGAAAGGAAGGAAGGAAGGAAGGAAGGAAGGAACAACAGAGATACAAAACAACCAGAAAACAAAAGAATGGTAGTGGTAAGTCTTTATATAACAGTAATCACCCTAAATGTAAATAGATTGAACTCACAAATCAAGAGAGCACCTGGATAGATTAAAAAAACAAAGCTCTATTATATGCTGCCTGCAGGAGACTCATTTCAGCTATAAAGAAAGACATAGAGTCAAAGTAAAGGGATGGAATTTGATGCTCCAAGCAAATGGTAACCAAAAGAAAGTGGAGATAGCCATACTTATATCAGATAAAAAAGACTTCAAGCCAAAAATGGTAACAAGAGATAAGAAGATAAGTTCTTTATATAATGATAAAGTGGTCAATACGTCAAGAACATATAATAGTCATAAATATATATATTCCAAACATTTTACCATCAATACACTAATGGGGCACCAAGATAGCTCAGTCAGTTAAGGGTCCTACTCTTTTTTTTTTTTTTTTTTACTGTTTTTATTTATTTCTGAGAGAGAGAGAGAGAGAGACAGTGTGAGCAGGGGAAGGTCAGAGACAGAGACACAGAATATGAAGCAGGCTCCAGGCTCTGAGCTAGCTGTCAGCACAGAGCCTGACGCGGGGTTCGAACCCACAAACCAAACCGTGAGATCATGACATGAGCCATAGTCGGACACTCAACCGACTGAACCATCCAGGAGCCTCAAGGGTCCGATTCTTGGTACTGGCTCATATCAGGATTTCATGGATCTGTTCATGAGTTTGAGTGCCATGTTAGGCTCTGTGCTGACAGCATGGGGCCTGCTTGGGGTTCATTCTCTTCCTTCTGTCTGTCCCTCCTTTGTTCATTCTCTCTCTCTCTCTCTCTCTCTCAAAATAAATAAATAAACCTTAAAAATATATTAAGCAAATACTAAGATCTTAAGGGAGAAATAAACAACAGCACAAGAATACAATGATATTAGGGGACATCAATACCCCACTATCAGCTATGGATACACTGTTCAGACATTTAAAAAATGGCAGTACTAAACATTTTTCCAGAGAGGACATCAAAATACCCAACAGGCACATGAAAAGATGCTCAATGTCACTGATTGCCAGAGAGATACAAATAAAAACTACAATGAGATATCACCTCACACTTTTTAGAATGGCTATTATTAAACAGACAAGAGACAAGGGGCCCCTGGGTGGCTCCGTTGGTTAAGCGTCTGACTTTGGCTCAAGTCATGATCTCATGGTTTAGTTTGTGGGGTCAAGCCCCGCATTGGGCTCTGTGCTGACAGCTCAGAGCCTGGAGCCTGCTTCAGGTTCTGTGTGTGTCTCTCTCTCTAACCCTCCCCTGTTCACACTGTATCTCTCAGAAGTAAATAAAAAACATTTTAAAAAATTAAAAAAAAATACAAGAGACAATTGCTTGTTGGCAAGGATGTGGTAAAAAGAGAACTCTCACACACTGCGGGTAGGAATGTAACTTAGTGCAACCACTAGTGAAAACAATATAAAGATTTCTCACAAATTAAAAATAGATTTACCATATAAACTAGCAATTCCACTTCCTTGGTATATAACCAAAATAAATGAAATTGGGATTGACAAAAATTATAAACTCCCATAGTTATTGCAACATTATTCATAATAGCCAAGATATGAAAACAACTCAAACTCCCATCAGTGGATGAATGGGCAAAATAGATGTGATATAAGTACACAGTGAGATATTCAGTCATGAGAAAGGAGACTATGCTGCTATTTGTGACAATGTGGATGGACCTTGAGCACTTTATGCTAAGCAACATAAATCAGACATAAACAAATATTGTATGATATAATTTAAATGTTTGGATCTAAGAAGGTTATGCCTTGTAAGAAACCCAGAAAAGAAACTTTGGTTACTAGGAGATAGTATTGGGGAGATAGGACTGATAGTATTGAAGGATATAAACTTGTACCAAGTAGTAAATAAGTCATAGAGACCTAATGTAAAATATAATAATACAGACAATAATAGTGTACTAAGATATAATGTGATAAATATTGATTCAATGGCAATCATATTACACTATATATGTGTATCATAGTAACATGGTGTACTCCTGACATTTACAAAATGTAGTGTCAAATTTATCAAATTAAAAAAATTAAAAAAATTTTTACTTTGGAGGCTTTTAAATCAGAAATTAAATAAAGTCTAGATTCATATACGATATTCAGTTTCTAAATATATAAGGCATAAGAAGCTAGAAAGAATTAGCAATAGGAATTTGATTTTTAGCAGAAATATTGTGAATATGAAAAATAATTTGTTTTCTATAATATCAGTTGTATGTTCAGAGATTAAGTACTCATGAAGCTATTTTATTTATCCTTCTTAAAATTTAATGTTTATTATTATAAAAGTAATATATACTTATTATAGAACATTTTAAAATTAAAAATATGTAAAGGAAAATAGAATTTGAAATATAATCACACTATAGTAGGCTGTTTTAACATTGAACTACTAATTCTTATTGACCTCTCTCTATATTTATGTCTCCTGTCTTCTTGCACATGTATATATGTATGTCATATATATGTCTTCTTATATGTATACATACAATATGCCTCTTTATTGATTAATCAACTACTGAGAATTTGTCTATTGTTTAGTGCTGTATGCCCGTAAAATAGTGTCACTTTTAAGAGTCTACATTATATTACAAGAGTATGTTGTGACTTAGAAATTTCTTAGTTAAAAAAATATATTTATAGACAAAAGTGCCACAAAAATAGAGAATGTCTATGGTAAGGCCTTTTGTTAGAATCTATACATTTTTTGTGTGGGTAGTATTTATAACATATACAGATAAGAAATGGAGATCCATGCTTAAAGTTAATTTGCATAATGGAAATATTTCAAAACTTTAGTTTGAAAGGTAGTATAATGTCAATTTAACATTAACATTTATTAAAACATTTAAAGGTTGTGATGTCTACACTGAAAAATAAAAGACCTAAAAATGGATGTGTGCAATTTCTAAACTGTTCTGATAAGTGGAAAAATTGCCATTAAAATTTATAGTCAAGAATTAGTTCCCTGGAGAGAAGCTTTCATAATTAGATCTCTTTTGTCTTTAACAAGCTGAGCAAGAAGTGGCCCTATTAAGACATAATATTTTATTATTGTTGCTATTATTATTAATACTATTATTTTCAGAAATTTGAAAAATATAACAATATTTCATTTTTGTAGCAATTCTATTAAAAATTACTCTCACTTTTTATTTGAATTGTTAGAAAAATGAATAATAACATAATCTTTACTTAGTAAAGGAATGCACAGAATTTTATCCCCTCACCTAGCTTCTTTCCATAGTCAACTGAAGTGAATTGAATTCTCTAAAAGTGTTGAATGGTATTACTTATATTGTGTTTAATCATATCATTGAATTTAATTATGCATAAATAGCTATTTTATTTTTATTATTTTAAAACCTCTCACTTATTATTGCTATTAGGCTGACTTTTGTGTTAACAGCACTAGCAAGTTATATATGAGAAGTGTTAGGTATTAGGTTGATTTGATAAAAAAAAAAATGGTGTGGGGAGACAAAATTGCCTTTACCATGACATTTGTAAATAGAACCTACCACCTTGTGCTTTAATTAAATTGCAAATGTGGTTTTCCTTTGAGTATTAAGTATTAGCGGCTGGTGAGATGTTGGATTATCAGAGCTATATATGGTAGGGGGAGAGAGGGAAGTTAACCATTTTTCCATAATGTCTCATTAATTTTCCATACTTCTTTGGTCACTTAACACACATACACATATACCTATGCATACACAATGTACTCTTATGCTCTTCTTTTTATTGGAACAGGAATGCTAGATATACCCTGTGAAGTTGCCTAGAGCTATATCTCCTGTAGAAAATGGCCAATAGTTTGTGGGACCTCCCTGAGGCTTTTATTAACACACTGCTAGATCTCTATAACTGCATAGGGAGATGTTGTTGGTGGTCCAGCTGGCCAATTTATTGAAACCAGGACAAAACCCTGGTTTCTATTTAATTATCTGTGACATTGCTACAACCCTAAGAAATTGGGTTGCCTGGTAATTTTGCTGCATTGCTGAATCTGTTACAAGGTGAAAATGGTAAATTCAAGAAATTCATTGAGTTACAGGCCTGGAATGAAACTTTAATGCCTACTTCATTCATCTCCCTGACTTAATCCTAGGTCTGCAGTAAAGTAATCCCAAGAAGGTAGGCATCTTATTTTTATCTTTAAGGAATGAGAATCTGCAATCTTATTGGGAACTCAAGTCTCAATCTCTCCATCATCCCAGCCAGAAAGTACTTCCAGTCACCTGCATGAGGTTTAGCCAAATCGCTGTTTGTTACTTCTCATTGAAAATGGATTGAACTTTCATGGGTGCAAAACCTGAAGACTTAATGTCTATTACCAGAATAAAGGCTAATGTATCCTTTAAGTTTTTCTTATACTCTCGCCATTTAAACTCCCATATTTGTGATGTGGGAAAGTTACAAATTCCATTGAGTCTTTCCTGAACATTGTTTTTTTTAATATTTATTTATTTATTTACTTATTTATTTTTGAGACATAGAGAGAGAGAGATAGCAAGCATAATGGGGGAGGGGAGAGAGAGAGAGGAAGAGAGTATCCCAAGTAGGCTCTGCACTGTCACTGCAGAGCCCATCGAGAAACTCGATCTCATGAACTGTGAGATCATGACCTAAGCCTAAATCAAAAGTCAGATAATTAACAAACTGAGCCACTAATCTGCCACTGAATACTGTCTTTTAACAGAAACCTTTTTGTTGTTGAGATGGAGAATTATGCGACTAATCTAGGTTCATCTCATTGCCATTCTTGTCTTTTCTTAAAACACTACCAAATGATTTAATTGTTGAAATATTGTTTTATCTAAGTGAAACACTGGTCATAATTACATCTACCTTTTTGACTCACCAAATTATTGGAACTTCAGTTGAATTCCCTTAAGTATCAATTACTTTGCCCAAATTGGTTCAATTCATAAATTCAGTGAGCACATCTCTTTAGGTCCATTTAAAAAGTCTTTATTGTTATGTTTTGCATTGAATTGAGATGTGAAATTTGAATTGAAAAGCTAGAGCACTTAATAATAGCTACCACTTTCTATTTTGTAGAAGGGGGGACTAAAACTCAGAGTGATTAAATAAATTGCTGAATGGCTGTGTCAGGAGAACAAAATCCTTTTTTTACTTTATATCACAATAACATTTTCTAAAATTTAAAAGTGAAAGATACCATTATAATTAAAGTAGTCATTATTTCACATTTTGAAAATAGAGGGTCCCCTCACTATCTGAAAGTACAGTGTTTCTTTATTTTTACGTTTGTTTATTTTGAGAGAGAGACAGAGAGAGAGACAGAGAGAGAAAAAGCCAGTGAGCACACACACATGAGCAGAGAAGGGATAGAAAAAGGGAGAGACAGAATCCCAGGCAGTCTCCACACTGTCAACACACAGCCAACACAGGGCTCAATCCCATGAACTGTCAGATCACGACCTAAGCCAAAACCAATATTCAGACAGTCAAGTGACTGAGCCACCCAGGCGCCCCAGAAAGTAGAGTGTTTCTATGAAATCTTTCATAAGCGGAAGTGGTGTAAAGAAGCAGTTATCATTAATTTATATGAACACCTTTCTTAGCATTCCTTGATCCCCCCAAAATAACATCTCATAGGCTTTTCTGATACGTTAGGACACATCTTGCTAACAGATTCACAAATTAAATCAAGATAAAGCACATATGCTCACAGAAACACTTCAGACTCTAATCACTTAATGCTGAGTTCCCAGGAAAGGACACAAGGGTGCCACTTTCACTGCTCAGGGAGTGTTCTGCCTCTACAACCGCTCACTGCAAAACTAAACCTGAACAATATTTTTGGTTTTCAGCCCTCTTTTTTCCCCCAAAAGTGAAAATTCTCTACAGATCTCTTTTGGTTAGGGTAAACAGATACTAATATAGGTCTTTTATAAAAGAAAGATGGAATAACATAAATTTTCAAAATGTGAAACATACTTGTATTTGGTCTATTAAGAATATAACCACCCTTAATTCCCCAGGAGGCACACATACAATAACATGTATCAAAAAATTCTGTTTTGTGGAGCAGATTTAGCTGCGTTATTGGCTTCTCTGGCCATGGAGATTAAAGTGTGTAGAATTCACAACAATGTACTAAAACTTAGAAAGCATAACTAAAATAACAGCAACAACAAGAGTAACATGAAATAATGAACCAAAACCAGAGAAATGAATGTGAAAATTGTGACTTAGCATATATGTGACAGAAGCATTGTCACTTCCTGCCACACTGTTGACTATGGGTTAAGGAGTTGAATTGGATCAAGAGAGGAGTCTGTGGGTACCAGGGTGGCTCAGTCTGTTAAGTGGCAGACTCTTGGTTTGAGTTCAGGTCATGATCTCATGGTTCCTGTGATCCAGCCACATGTAGGGCTCTGTGCTGACAGCCTGAGCCTGCTTGGGAATCTTTCCCTCTCTCTCTGACCCTCTCCCTAGTCCTACATGCATATGACCTCTCTCTCTCTATCTCATCCTCTCTCTTTCAAAAGTAAATAAATAAACATTAAAAAAAAAGAAGAAAGAAAGAGGGGCGCCTGGGTGGTTCAGCTGATTAACATCCAACTCTTGATTTCTGCTCAGGTCATGATCTCACTAGTTGGTGGGTTCAAGCCTCTAGTAAGGCTCTGTGCTGACAGCAGGGTGGCTGCTTGGATTCTCTCTCTTCTTCTCTCTCCTCTGCCTCTCCCCCACTCACACACACTCTCACTCTCTCTCAAAAATATATAAATAAACTTAATTTTTTTGTTTAAATTAAAAAAAGAAGAGTATGAGATACTTGCAACTAGTAAGGGAAACAAATCACTCAGGCTTTTGTTGTTCTGATGTTTTAACCAGTGTTTGCTCCATTGTTGTTAAGTCTCATCGAAGCTCTAGAATGTTACAAAGTGGGGACCTTTCTGGCAAGTCAGAAATTACAATGGAGAGTCACTAATTATTGAAAAACAAATTGGGCACAAACTCTGCTTTCCTGCTCATTCATAAGAAGGCAGTTATACTGACATTGAGTTAGAACTGACAAATGAAGAGTCCAATGTTTGTAAATATTCTCTTTAACAGAAGCAGATAGAAGAAATTGTCTATGTAAGTTTTTGAGTGCTACTGTAAGTTTTTAGGAGAGAGAAATGTTAGGATTCAATAATGTCTTACACAATCAAGGCTTGTCAGCCTAGACAAGGTATCACAAACAGTTACACAATCTTTGGTAGTTGCTCAGCTTTTGGAAGTCCGTTTTGTGAGTAGGCCTTTCCAATTCTGTTAGCCCTTCAAAGCCCTCTGTTAGCTTTGGAGGTGTGGCTGTTAACCCCTGGCGGGGAGTTGGGGGAAGGGGTGGTGAAGGTGGGGCCAGCATCAGCTTTATTCCTCCTCCCTCATGCCAAACTAACTGCTTAACATTCCTCTCTCAAGGGATTGGACCCCAAGTCATTGGTAATTGGGGTGACGACTGGCCTGGCTTCTTCAAGCTGTTAGGAGTCATTATGAAGATTTTGGGACTCCATCACTTGCTAACTATGGAGGAGAAAAGGCAGTGTTCGTTGGCAGTGTTTGTCCAAGGACCTTCTGAAAGAGAGTGTTGTAGGCATCTAAAGGTTGGTATATTTGGTTGAGAACAAGTTCGAAATTGAAGGCTTGCAACCTGGAAGAGACCAAGAATACCAATCTAGTGAATAGTTGTGCTCCAAAGACTACCATTAAAAGAGCCTCTAGAGGAGGGGAATAAAGGGAGTAAGAGTGTATCATAAACAGTTGTGGAAGGTTACAGAAAGGTTATACCTTTGGTATTAGTGGTGAATTTAATAAATACTATAAAGATAAAAGAGAGTCACTTAGCTATTATATCACATGCCTTTATAAAAGTACAAACAATACTCAATATTGCATTTGCCAGTTTTTATATTGGAGTTTCCTAGATGGTTTAATCATTAACTCACTTCATTTTGACTACAACCCTGTTGGAGGAAGTCATCAAGAGAACATGACCTCCAGTTGACCTGAGAGGTGGACCCATGTAACGGGAGGCTCCTCACCCTTCTCCTGTCCTTGGAGTGTACATTCTGCCCAGTTTTCCCACAGTGGGAGTTGATTTCAAGAATGCAGCCTTGAGAGAACAACGCATAGTTTAGGCCATTGGAACAATATGCTGACTGAACCTCACTGAGCCCTCTATGTATACCTTGAAGATTCTGACACGCAGGTGTGGAGATCCTCTTGTCTTGTGGCCACCCAAGAAAAGCCTTGTGTGTAAGTTCTTACTTGATAAACTTACCACCTACCAATCTGGGGTGGCCAGCCTCTTTCTTCTGTCTCTCTTAGCCTTCCATGTCCGTTGTAGTTTACAGATTAACAAGCACTACAGCATATGTACTAATATTATCTCTAGTTTACAAATGAGGAAACTTGCTCTGTGAGGTTAAATAATTTTGTTCCACAGTCCATAAATGTAGAGCCAGCATAATATAATAGGTAGTTTGGCTTTAATGTCTACTTATTTAATCACTACAAAATAATTCATTCCACTGTTGAAAAATCACACCCCTGCATGGATTGGAGACACTATAGCTATATAATGTTTAATCTAAACCGTACCTTTAACCTTGCCAGGAAAATCTGTGTGGAACTGCTATGTTGAAAAGAAAAACATAATAGAATAAAATGATAAAGTGACTTTATTCCTCCCACAATTGTCCTTTTAAACCTGTTATGTTTGGCCAGTTCCTCCCTGTCCCTTGGATGATATCTGGGGCAGGATCTATGACTTTTCTGCTCACTCTCGCAGACAATGAAATGTACTCTGGTTACTTTAGACACAATTAAGTCTTATTTCTGTATGACAGGGTTCAGGACATGCTATTCCATAATATGACACCTTGGCATATTGAATATTTAAGCTGAAGGAATCTGAGAAATGGCAGATGCAGGAAGGAATCTTGGATGCCCCTTGTCGCTCCAAGTAGGTCATAAGACCCCCATATATCTGAAGTAGGTCAGAAGGCCCTTGGGTGAGATGTGGCCTGGCCCATACTCCGAGGAAAGAAGCATCCTTATTTCTAAAGATGGAGGGATGCTGAAAGGAATTCAAATGAACAGACCTTGCTAAGTTTCCCCCAGTTTATTGCCCTTAGCTCATATCGTTTTGTCCTATTCCATTTTTCCACCACTTTTCACCCTTCATCAAACCCCACATTACAGTGCTGAGGTTTAACAGCTCCTTTGGGTTTTCATTTCCTTGTGAAGACTCCCATGTGGCATATTAAATAAATTTGTATGTTTTTCTCTTGGTAATCTGTCTTCTATTACAGAGCTCCAGCTGAGAACTAAGAACGGTAGAAGGAAAAGATTTTTCTCTCCTCCCTTATGAATTATTAGAGTATCCATTTTCATGTAACAGTGAAAACTATGAACTTTAAAAAATATATACTTTCTCCATTTCTCTATGTATTAGCTAGATGCCTTCAGTGCTTGGAGAGAGTGATCAGTCTCTTCCATATTTCTTATTTTCCCAATTTTCTTTTTTTTCTTTTTTTTAATATTTTTTATTTATTTCTAGGAGAGAGAGAGAGAGAGACAGCGTGAGCAGGGGAGGGTCAGAGAGAGAGGGAGTCACAGACTGAAACAGGCTCCAGGCTCTGAGCTGGCAGTCAGCACAGAGCCCGACGCAGGGTTCGAACCCACGAACCGCGAGATCATGACCTAAGCGAAAGTCGGACACTTAACCGACTAAGCCACCCAGGCGCCCCTTCCCAATTTTCATCATAGAAACTTTAACACATGTATCATAGTTGAAAATATTGTATAGTGAACACTCATATTTATATCCCTAGATTATACCACAAACCTTTCACTTTACTTGCTTTATCAGGTGTTCATACCTTTACCCATACTTCTACCCATCCATCAAGCCATCTTATTTTTTGATGAATTTAAAACTAATTAACAGGCATCAGAGCATTTCTAAATATATCAGCATGCAGATCTTAGAGTTTAATATTTAAACACAGTTCTTTTCTTCTAAGGTCATTTTACACACAATGAACTACACAAATTATAGGGTATGCTTTCAGAGTTTTGACAAATGCACATACCCTTGTAAAACAAACCAAAGTATAGAATATCATCATCATCACCAAAAGTTTGGCCATGCCATTTCCACTCCATTCATACCTCCCACATGAGGCAACTATTGTCCTGATATTTTCAGATCATATATTGAGTTTGTTTCAGAACTTTAAATACATGAATTCAAGTAGTATAATCTCTCTTTTTATTGGTGAGCCATATTTCATTGTATGGATATACATCTGTTCATTAATACATTCACCTGTTAGTAGACTCTGCTGTTTCTGATTTTTAACCATCATGAATAAAGTTGCTTTGGAACATTTGAGTCTACATGCTTTGTATAGACATATTTTCCTTTTTGGGGTTAGATACGTAGGACTGGGATTACAAGATCATTGGTAAGTGTATGTTTAGTTATACAAGATATTGCCAGGACTTTTCCAAAGTGATTCCAAAGTACAAGTATGAGAGTTGTGTTTGCTCCCAATTCTCACCCACTTTTGGTGACATCCTCCAGTTTAATCATTCAGGAAGGTATGTAATGATAGTTTATTATGATTTTATTTTTCATTTTCCTAGCGATTAATGACACTGAACACTTTTACAAGGACTCACAGTATTTTGCTTATGTAGATTAGAATGTCATATGAATGTTCATTGGGGCAAATTGCTGGATTATTTTTAACATCACTCTCATATCTGAGTCTGGTTCTGACACTTGCTTTGGCTCTTCAGAATTTGTTTTTCTCGCCCTTTTGTATGCTGTATAATTTTTTATCAGAAGCTCGAAATGTTGTAGTTTGTGACAGTGGATGCATGCTGAGATAAGTATTTTTGTTTTGCTGTAAAATTGAACTCCTTTCCCTTTGCTAGACTTGTGAAGAGTGGGCTTCAGATAATCTCATCGGTTTGAGCTGGGTTTTAGGCCCTTTGTTGCTATGATCACTCTCATTGTCCGACAGCCTTTAAGTTCCTCTGGTGATAACTTGGTTTTGGAAGTAGGCTAATTTGCAGGGGGTTTTGTTTTTGTTTCCTCATTTTCTGCTCCCTTCTTGGCTTAGGGTTTCCTTTTTGTGTTGTGGCCTAGAGGGACTCTTCAGCTTAACAGATCTCCCAGGTGTGCTCCGTTACTGTATTTATTCAGTACCTGAGTGGCAGGTGAGGGTGGAGGTGTTGGTTGATATTTGGATTTCACTTCAGTCTTGCCTGGAACTGTGTCCTTGCATTTCCGTTGAACAGATTTCACAAGTGGTGCGTGTCCTCCTGCAGCTCTGATACTGGCCCGTTTGTATTCCTGCAAATTCCCCTGGGGACAGTGCGGGATTTGGTGTTTGATTGTTTTGCTTTGTTTTCTGTTCTTTTCCCCAATGGCCCTGGGTTTTCTCTAACAGTTCTAAGAGCTCCAGGTAACAGTTTTTATTGCTTTTCTCCTACAGATTAAGGTTTTTGATGGGGAAACACTTCTCTGCCACTCCTCAAGGCAGCTGGTGTCTCTCCCACCCCCCACCCCCACCACAAGAAAAGCTGCTTCTGTTTTTTCTTCACAATCTTCTTTGTGACATCCTAGGAGGGTTCGTGGAGGAAAAGTCTG
This sequence comes from Crocuta crocuta, assembly GCF_008692635.1. Taxonomy (NCBI): domain Eukaryota; kingdom Metazoa; phylum Chordata; class Mammalia; order Carnivora; family Hyaenidae; genus Crocuta; species Crocuta crocuta. The sequence continues at coordinate 760,508 of NW_027531898.1, forward strand.
CAAAAGGTATGACCCCACAACCCTCTATCTGTCACTTCTAAGGATCTCACACTCTTATTTGCCACAGTTGACTTTTAGATATTCTTTAGAATGCTGTAGCTGTATCTTTTTACCAGTTTATGTTCTGTGACATCTGTCCCAGGGAAGCAAATGCTGATTATAACCTCAGGTGCCAGGGTTTACCAGATTTCATGTTACTTGTTTGCCCTGCAATTTCTGTTCTTTGGTGGGTTCAAAAAGGGCTGTTAAACTGAATTTTGTACGGTGTTTGCCTTGTTGTAAAGGTAGGAGGGATATTTATAGGCCTCTGCCCAACTCTGAACTGAATCTAGAAGTCTGCCAATTTTATTTTAATCCTGTCTTTCTCAGCATGGTATTTCTTTCAATCGTTATGGTTAAAGTAGGTTTTGTTTTTGTTTTTGTTTTTGTTTTTTTGTAGGCAGCATATAGTTGGGTCTTTCAATTCCCAACAATACTGTGTGTGTGTTTGTTCCAATTGAGGAGGTTAAACATTTACATGAACGCTATTACTGATATAGTAAAGCTTGAATCTACCATTTTGGGGACGCCTGGGTGGCTTAGTTGGTTAAGCATCCGCCTCCAGTCAGGGCATGATCTCACGGTTCCTGTGTTCGATCCCCACATTGGACTCTGTGCTGATACCTAGCTCAGAGCCTGGAGCCTACTTCAGATTCTGTATCTCCCTCTCTCTCTCAACCTCCCCCTGCTCACGCTGCCCCCCACTCAAAAACAAATAAAACATTAAAAAAAAATCTACCATCTTATTTGTTTTTTATTTGCTTTTATTTGCACCATCCATTCTTTTTTTTTTTTTTTTTTTTACATTTTTCCTCATTTCTACATTTTTCTGGCTACTTTTGGTTGAATCTATTATTTATTATTCCATTTTGATTTTTTGCTTATTACATGCATGTTTTTAGGGTTGATACAACCCTTTTATGTTGTCTTGAGTTGTATAGCATGACCTTTTAAAATTTTCACCTTGACTTGCTATTGTGCTATCTCACACGCAGTGTAATGACATTATTACGGCAGTATACTTCCATTTCTCCCCTTATAGATTTTATGCTACTGTTGTCATACATTTTATTTCTCTCTATGGAACCCACAATACTTTGTTATTTTTGTTTGAACAAGCCATTACATTTTGAAGAGTTATAAAAAAATAAAGGTTTTCCATTCATGTAGTTACCAGTTTTTGACACTGTTTATTATGTCAGGTTTCCATGTGATATGATAATCTTTCTGTTTTAAAAACTTTCTTTAACATTCTTGTAGTACATGTATGCTGGCTACTAGTTAATTAGGCATATTTGGGATTTTGTGTATATTTAAAAGCATTGCGGTGGTGGGTGGCTCAGTTAAGTGTCTGACTCTTGATTTCTCAGTTCATGATCTCAGAGTTTGTAGGACTGAGCCACACATAGGTCTCTGAATTGTCAATGCAGAGCCTGCTTGGGATTCTCTCTCTCTCTCAAAATAAACATTTTTAAAGCCTTTATTTCTAAAAGTTACTTTTGCTGGCTAAAGAATTATTGGTTGACACAGTTTCACCTCCCCCTAGAAAAGTATTTTAAAGTTGTTTCTTCAATATCTTTCATTTTGCATTGTTTTATAAGAAATGTTCTGTCATCCTTATTTTTGCTTTTCTGTATGAATTGTCTTTTTGCTCTAGCTGTTTTTAATATTTCTCTTTCTTTTTTTTAAGACCTTGAGGCTAAAGACCATGTCTATATTGCTCGTTAGTGTTTGCCCAGCATTATCATACTAACTGATGTACAGTTGTGGTAGGAACCCCTCCCTAAGGAGAAAGAAAAAAATGAAGAAGAGAGAAGAGAAGACTTCAAGGTCACCTAGATATGAGTCCAGCTGCCTACATCCCCCATGTTCCTGTAAACTGAAACAACTTAATCAGACTGCATGTTTATGTGTATTACCATATATGAGAGACAAAGAAATGGAAAATGCATTTAAAAACCTATGCCATATGATGTGGGCCGCTCAGTTCTTTTGGGTACGAACCCAACTGAGCAGTGCCGGCAAAATAAAGTTGCTTCCTGGAAAGAAAAGTCTCGGTGTCACGACTCTCTGAGCGAGAATCCTGCAACACAGTAAGTGCTTAATAGATATTTAATACATGGAAAGCATATTAATGCTTAGCATGGTTGGCTTTCCAGGATAAGTTCATGAAAAAAGTAGAGTGACTAAGAAGCCACTGTATAAATAAAGGTTAAGTTCCAGTGTGAGTGACTTAAAACATAAACTAGAAGTCTATATCTTCCTCACATGAAGGAAATTTATATATAAGAAGCCCAGGCCTGGTATGGCATCTCTATGATCAACAAGAACCATCATTTCTTCTACTTTGTTGTTTTATCCACCATTCTCAAAACATACTTTCTACCTCATATCTAAGATGGCTGCTTTAGTTCCAACAATCACCTCTGCATTTTAATCCATGAGAAGAAGTGAAGGGGCTAAGAAAAAATGGGGGCAAAATGAATGTAGCTATTTCTTAAAGAAGTTGCCCAGAAACTGACACACAATACTTTCCTTTGTAAGCCGTTGGTCAGAACTTAGTCACATGACCTCACCTAATTACAGGATGGGAGCTGGAAATGTAGTCTTAATCCAGTAGCCATATGACCTGATGAAAATCAGAAAGATTATTACTTGTGGTAATAAAAAGGAAGAACAGATGTTGGAAGACAACTGTCTCTGCCACAGTCACCAATGACCAACATCTGTCCTCCCAGGGGTGTGGAGAGGAGGTGAGGCCACTATGCATCTATTAGCTATTGTCACACTGGTGCTTCAAACAAGCTACTCCAGAGTTCAGTGGCTTAAAACAGCAATCATTTATTCTCCTTTATGCTTCTGTAGATCAGATAATCCCGGAGGAGGTGGGAGGGACTTGGCCCTTCACTGTGGGCTTGGCTCACATCTTTTCCATGTGACCCATCCTCCTTCCCCCCACCCCCCTATCAGGTAAAAGAGTCAGCATTCACCTGAGGAAGCATTTCATGTCACTGAAATTAAAGCAATCACAGGGTTTTATGTTTTTTCAAAATTTGAAATAATTATATATTACAGGAATTTGCAACAATTCTACAGAAAGAGCCCATGTATCCTTAACCTAGTTTCCTCCAACAGTTATGTTTTCATAATTATAGCACAACATTAAAACCTAAGTATGACATTAGTACAATGAGTGTATTTAGTTCTGTGTCATTTATCACATTTGTAGATTCATGAAACCACTACTACGATCAAAATACGGCACAATTTCACCACAAACACCCTGCTTGATACTCTTTTATAGTCACACTCATCCCCTATTCCCACCACCCCTAACCCCTGCCAACCGCTAATCTGCTCTCCATTCCTATAATTTTGTCATTTTAAGAATATTATACAAATTGAATCATACAATATGTGATCCTTTGAGAGTGTATATTTTTACTCATACTGCCATTGAGATTCATCCAAGTTGGTGTGTTTATTAAAGTTCAATCCTGTCTGTTGCTAAGTGGTGTTCTATGGTACGGATGTACAGCAGTTGATTTAACCATTCATCTAATGATAGACATTTTGGTTATTTCCAGTTTTAGGATATTGCATATAAACCTGCTATGAACAATAGTGTGGAAAGCTTTGTGTGAATGAAAATTTTCATTTCTCTGGGATAAATATCCAGGGTTACAATTACTAGGTCAAATGACAAATAAAAGGCTTAAATTTGAAAAAAAATCTATCCAACTATCTTCTAGAGTAGTACCAAGAAAGATCCAGTTCATCTGCATCCTTGTCAGCATTTAATGTTGCCACTACATTTTATTTTAGCTGTTCTAGTAGATATGTGAAGATTTTCTCTTTATCATTAGTTTTAAGTAATTTGTTTATAATGTGCCTCAGGATACTTTTGTTTCTTGTGCTGGAGGTTGTTGAACTTACTATATTTCTGTGTGTGTTGGCCTTTATTAAAATGTTTTTGTCAATCCAGTGACTTTAACATACATATTTTTAAATGCTTAAAAATATCTCAGAGTTCATTGATGCTCTATTCTTTCTTTTTCCCCAGAAAAGTTTTCTTTCTTTATTCTTGTTTTTTTTTTTTTTAATTTTAGA
>NW_027531898.1:764754-952855 GCF_008692635.1 Crocuta crocuta
TTTGTATGTTTTCAAACACAGTAATCTGTAAGTCCAATTGGTCCTAAATTCCATCATGTGTATTTTTGGTCTTGGGCATTATGTTTTCTTTTCTAAGCTTCATGTTGGATATTTATTTTTCAAAAATTTTGATGTCTCTACTTGCTCATTAATTCAATATTGTTCAACAAATAGAATATTTTTATAATTACTGTTTTGAATTCTTTTTCTACTGACTCTACCATTTCTATATTTCAGTTTCCTTTTTTTATAGCAGCTTTACTGAGATAATTCAAGTGTCACAACATTTGCCCATTTAAAGCATATAGTCCAATGGTTTTAAGTATGTTCAGAGTTAAGTGAATGTAAATGGTTTTTAGTATACTCAAAGAATTATCAGCACAATCTAATTTTAGAATATTTTCATCATTCCAAAATAACCCTCACTTACCTCAGCATTCTGTTTGCTTCATTTAGCATAATGTGTTCAAGACTCACTCATGTTGTAACTTGCATCAACTTATTCTTTTTTATTGACAAAATAATATTTTATTATAGGGATATATGAAATTTTCTTTGTTTCAGTAAAACAGATTTTGGTTCTTCTAATTTTTGGTTTTATCAGCAAAGCTGCTATGTACAAGTTTTTTTTTTTAATTTTTTTAATGTTTTATTTATTTCTAGGAGAGAGAGAGAGACAGCATGAGCAGGGGTGGGTCAGAGAGAGAGGGAGTCACAGACTGAAACAGGCTCCAGGCTCTGAGCTGGCAGTCAGCACAGAGCCCGACGCAGGGCTCCAACCCACGAACCGCGAGATCATGACCTAAACGAAAGTCGGACGCTTAACCGACTAAGCCACCCAGGCGCCCCTCCTATGTGCAAGTTTTTATATGGACATATGTATGTTTTAATTTCTAAATGGATACCTAGGAGTAGAATTGTTGGTTAATATGGTAACACGATGTGTATGTTTGAGAAACTGTCAAACTATTTTTCGAAGTGGTTGTACCATTTCCCATTTCCCTCAGCAATCCATGAAAGTTCTCATTTTTTCCAGATCCTTATCAACACTTGTTATTGTCTGACTTTTTGGTTATGCCATCCTAGTGGAAGTGAAGTGATAATACATTGTGGTTTTGATTTTTATTTTTCTAATGAGTAATGATCTTGAGCATCTCTTTACATGATCTATTTCTCAATGGAAAAAAATCATACATTGTTTCAATGTTCTGAGAATCATTCTCCCATATTGTGAACTGATTCTCTTAGTTGTTTCAGGGTGGAGGAAAATCCCAGTCCTTTGTGTGTCCTCCCGAAAAGTGGAATTACTATAATATTAAACAAAGTGATTCTAATGATTCACAAAGGTCAGCTGGAATTACATTACCTTTGTAATTAAGACAAACCTAACAACTGCATATATATGTCAATCAGCCCAATTCACAGAAAAAAAAAAAAACCTATCCTGATGAGAGTGATCTGAATTACAGATTTAAAGCAAAAGATAAACAGGCAAACCCACAAAATTCACCTTCCAATCCAAACTTACAAGTGCTTCCAGATGTCTCATTGACCAAAATAGGGTTACCATTTTGCGAATATTTTTTTTTCACATATGTTTAATAAATCATTAACTGTAATGTTTTTTGGTTAATTACATCAGATACATAACAAGAATATATTGGTGAGAATGACTTATTGAAACTGTAATTTCAGGAAACTCTGGGTAAAATATTTCTCAGTGTTTCAAAGTTTTAATGTTCCCACCAAATTCATATGCTGAAAGCTTAACTCCTTTTGGTAGCATAAAATGGAACCTTATAAGGATCGGATTTTTATAGAGGTAATTAATGTAAAGTGAGGTTGTTAGGGTAGGCCCTTAACAATATGACTAGTATCCTTATAAGAAGGAAAATTTAGACATAAACAGAGGTATACAAGGAAGAGAATATAAAGACATAAAGAAAAGATGGCTGTCTACAACCAAGGAAAGAGACCTAGAACAGACTCTTCTTTCACAGCTAGAAGGAACAAAGCCTGCTGATACCCTAATCTCAGGCTCCCAGCCTCACTGGTAGGTAATAAATTACTGTTGTTTAAGCCATTTTGTCAGTGGTACTTTGTTATGCAACCCTAACAAAAACACATGATGATATCTAAAATGAATTAATTTATTTAGAAAACCCAGCCCTGATTTCCTCTCCATTACTTTGTCCTTTGTTATCACTCTCCTACCCTTGCCTGCCTTTCATTTTCGTTAGTGTTGCAGTGAACTTCAGAACAAATGTTGACTTTTCCACAATGCTGACACCATGTTAAGCCCCCATCTGCTTCTGACAGGTATTTTCTTCCCTAGACAAGAACATTTTACCCATGACAGAACCTAACACAAAGCAGTAACCTGCCAGAAGCTTTAATATGTCTATGGCAACAAGATTGGAATGCCATTTACTACTAAAGTTCAAGTCAACAATTCTGTGGAGAGAGAACAGGATGCTAACATCCCAAATAGCTCTTTTAGCCAAAGTATAAAGGAGCCATAGCCTTTTTTTCCTTTTATTTGTCTTTTTTGTGATGACTTTTCTTCAATGAATTTTTGAAAGCATTTGTATCAAAGGCTGTACTAACACTTCTTTCTTGAGTAAACTGCCAATATACTTCTGCTTACCAGAAAAAGACATGAATTTAATAAAATGGACAGATTAGAAAAGGATTTTTAAAAAAGCAAATAGGAAAACACAAATTATTCTTGTCTCTCACATATTTTTATTTCTATTATCTCTTAAATGATAGTTTTTGCCAAAGATTCAAGTTAAAAGAAATTAATATGGGAAGAACAAAAATGTTTTTTGTGTCTTAAGTAGTTAAATATTTTATTCTTGTTTGTGTGATTTCTGAGAAGTCCATTATAATTCTTATCCTTATTCCTCTAAAGGTAAAGTATTTCTTTATTTTTTTCCATCATTTTCTGAAATTTCCTGTCTTTGGTATTCAGGAATCTGTATATATGATATGACGAGCTGTGTCTTTTTGCTGTTTATTTTGTGTGGTGTTTTCTGAACTTTTATTGATCTCTGGTTTGTTTTCAGTCATTTTGGAAGTTTCTGGGCCTTATTGATTCAAATATTTCTTTTTCTGTCCTCACTAGTATTGCGGTTATGCATGTAACTCATTTTGAATTGGCTCTACAATTTTTGGATATTGTGTTTCTTTCTTATTTCCTATTACTCCCTCCCTTCTTTTTGTTCTTTGAACTTCAGTTTGATAAGTATCTATCAGCAGCCTGATTCAAACTCACTCATTTTTCCTCATCAGTCTCCAGTTTCCAGTCAATTGATAAACCTGCCAAAGGCATTCTTCTGATTTTGTTACTATTTAAAATTTATTTCTAGTGAGCACTTGGGTGGCTCAGTTGGTTAAACATCTGACTTTGGCTCAGGTCATGATCTCACCATTCATGAGTTTGAGCCTCCCTCCCCCACCTCCAGTGGAACTGTGTGCTGACAGCTCGGAGCTTGGAGGCTGCTTTGGATTCTATGTCCCCCTCTCTCACTGCCTCTCCCCTACTGTGCTCTGTCTCTATCTCTCTCAAAGATAAATCAACATAAAAATAAATTTAAAAAAATAAAATTTATCTCTAGCATTTCCTTTCAATTCTTTTTTTCTTAGTTTATTGTCAAGTTGGTTTCCATACAACACCCAGTGCTCATCCCCACAAGTGCCCTCCCCCATGCCCATCACCCCCCCTTCCCCTCTCCCCCACCCCCATCAGCCTTCAGTTTGTTCTCAGCATTCAAGACTCTCTCAGGGTTTGCCTCCCTCCCTCTCCCCAACTATTGATCTCCTTACATTGCCTGACTGTTCTTGCACATGGTCTACTCTTTCCATGAGATTTCTTAACATATTAATCAGGGTTACTTTAAATTACCTGTCTAAAAATTTCAACATTTGAGTCATAGGAGTCTGGTTCTGATGCTTGCTTTCTCTCTTCAGACTGTTTTTGCTTAAAAGCTGGGTGTGATGTATTGGGTAATAGGAACTGAGCTAAATTGGCCTGCAGTGTAAAGTTTTATATTAATCTGGCTGGAATTTGACTTGTGTTTAATGTTTGCTGCAGTTATATATACCAAAGGCTTCAGAATTCCTCTAGTGTAATTTTCATTTGTCTCCTCTGTTGACTTTGGGTTTTCATAAGTACTTTTTCTCAAAATTATGCTTTTTAAACTTATTTGAGCTGTGATCCACTGTTCGGTGAGAGGTCTGTTGGTTTGGTTGTAAAGTGGAGAGAAAAGAATGCTTTCTATAACCTCTTATCAAATTTCAGAGGACCTGTCACTTGCACTTTACAAGACTTTCTTGCATCCTCCCCCTACTGTGACATGAGATAGGAAGTAGACGCTGGAGGGGGAGATCAGCCTTTCATCCATGTGGAATAAGGCTCTGGTAAAGTCTTCACTCCTGGAGAAGTAGGCCTTTTATATGAAGTATGTCCTGGTCCTATTTCACAATGATTACTGTCCCCCTCCCCCAGCAGAACCATAGGTGACTTCTATTTACTGTGAAAACATGGTGTAGTTCCTCAAGGCAAAACCCCTGAAAGTGTTAAGTCTCCCCTAAGACTGTGGCCCCAGGAGTTTTCCATTTATGTTAGTACTACCCAGCCTTGAGCAGTTTGTCAAAATTACTATTTAATTATTCCTACTGATGGCTTCTGCCCCAGATAAGCAGGTTTCTGTCATGACTCTGGCTTCCCCCTTCTCTTCAGATTTCCAAGTGGTGGTTTGACCTGTAACATTAGTTGTCTGATGTGTTCAAGAAAAACCATTGTTTTTTAAATTTTGTTTAGTTTTCCTTATAAAAATGAGAGTGATAATATCCAAGCTCTTTTCATTTCAGTGCTGAAATCAGAGTTTAATTTAAACATGGAGGACAATGGAGGTTATTATTTTTTTTGGTCAAGAAATCTTTGCAAGTTATAATGGCTGTGGTATTTAAGTTCAGATTAGCGTACATTTAAATATAATCAGATCAAAGGGTTTCTGACACTGTAGATGAATCTACTGTGCTACAGGTTGAATATTGTGATTTTGTTAAACGACTCCAAGCATTTAGTTTTGATAAAGCTAATGCAAAATATTTTAAATATTTTTGGGAAAGTATGACCTGTTTTATTGTGGAGAAGGAAAGAAGCAAATTCACTAATTACTTCTAGAATGTTGATCAGTTTTATTTCTCCTTTAGTTCCTTCCTTCATTTTTAGTAAAACAAAGAAATGTCCCCTAATTATCAGTAAGTAATTGATTAATATTTCACAGAATATAAAATAAATATTTTTATTAACAACTCTGTGAAGAAAACAATCCTATAAAACAAATATATGCAATTTCTTTAGTTATTACTCTTCCTTTGTATATCCCTGCTTGTGTTTCTATCTCAGACAATACTGTGCCAGTTTTCCTGTGTTTACAGATTTATTATACTCATTAGGAACAACTGTGATTGAGGTGACTGTCCTTGCTTGCCAGGTACACTATTCATAATGTCCCCATTTCACTAAAGACTTCTTCTGGTTTGGATGATAAACTATTTATTTACTGTCTTATTACCCATATTAATAGTGATACTCAAACCTTCCCTGTATTACTGTGAATATCATCGCTAATAAGACAGGTATTAGTCATAAATTTGAAACTAATAGGACAATTTGGACATGTTGAAATGGAAATTATGGTGTTTCAAAACCATTTGGCAAACCAGTCAGTGTTCATTTAGATTTAGTGTGATATTTATAGGATTTCATATTTCAAAACTAAGACATAGACACAAAAACGAAGGGTTCCTCTACCATTGACTGGCTAAAATATTTGCTTCCATAAAATATCAGTGAAAATAATTCTAAAAATATCCATGTTGACTGAAAAATCAAATTTATGCTAAAAAGGCATTAATCTCTATAGCCACAGTTATAACAAGCACAATAGTTTATCATATGGAGTAATTTTATTTTTTATGTTTAATATTTATTTCTTTTATTTTTTAATCTTTTAATGTAAAAAAACATTTATAAAGCCTGTCATCAGGCTTTGAGCACAGAGCCTGATGACACTGGCTTGAGCTCATAAACTGTGAGATCATGACCTGAGCTGAAGTTGGACGTTTAACTGACTGAGCCACCCACACACCCCTATCACATGGAGTATTTCAAGCATAATATGCAGTTTAAAAGCAAATGTGTATTATTGAATATCTGTGATGAACATTGAAATTATACAATGACAAAATGAAGAATCTGAAATATAAGCTTTCTACATATGCTACTAAAAATGATGCAGTACTTTCTTCATTTATTTTGAAATAGTTAGTTTTTAAAGAAAATCTTAATACCCTCTTGTATGCTAGGTTACTCAGCTGTTTATCATTAATTTATCATTATTCACTAGATTTGTTTTAGCCCAGGATTATTCTTGGCTTAGAGATGATGAAGATGAAATATAGCAAAGTACTATCACAGTTCAGAAACCTAGGTGTGTGTAAGATATTCATCTTACTGCTCTTTGTGCAATAACAATTTCATAAGTTGAAATACAAATGAGGTTGCAAGCAAAATCTCACCATTTAAATATTCAACTGCCCAATTTCATTCTAGGCAGAAGGTCTTTAAACCCTGTTCCTTTGCCTGCCCTAATGCTTATGTGGGTCTGGTAGGGGAGTTGTTACTATGGTAGCTTTCTGTACTTTTTGACTCTGTTGACCATAACCATTTGTCTCGCAAATTAAGTGCTGTACCTGCATTGATTTATCTGTTATAGCACTTGTCCTGGTTTAAGTTTAATTATTTCTTCTGTATGCAGCTTTGTTGTGTTAGGTTTCACATATTTATCCATCTAAAACATATTTTGCCATGTATCGCTGGAACACCTCGGCACTCTAAAATGAATGAATTAAACAAATTTATAAATAAGAAACCTATCCATTTAGCCAGAAATCTATTTCCACACTAACAACTGTAACCACCTGCTAAATAAGATCACACTTACACCTGACTCTGAATCAAAGAACTCACAAAATAAAATGTATTCATGTTGTTTCCAATTCAATTTACCTAAAATCTGAATTTTCATAGTCATTACTTTATCTACATGGTTGTAAACCATGTTTTTCAAGTATTTTAAAGGGAAACCGTGATGTTTCTTGGAATACAGCTGCTAAATAGTGGTGTAAGAAAATGCCTTGTGCTGAATCCTTTTGTGATTTGTATATTCTAAAATATGGAGATGGGTGGTATAATGGCAAAGAGCTCAATGAATTGTTTAATCTTGATGGGAGTTTTATGGCTTATTCTCACATACAGCTGTTATAGGTTTGCTATAGCATGATGATGAGACTAAGATTATGTCTTTAATATGGTGTCCTTAGGACAGGTGTGGCTTTGTTTACTTCCAGCTGTTGGTTGTCAAAAGCCTATTCTCTTCAAATCACAGATCCAACTTATACTATGGGGAACCCATAGTAAGGGCTTAGGTATGACCCATCCTGGAGGGACTATATAGTAGGACACTTCTTGAAGTGGAGATTTTTGTGCAATTTAGAGAAACTTGCTTCCAAGTTGGAGCTGGGAAGCTATGTGATTCCCATCCTATGTTCTGTTTCTTGATAACAAGGGTGAAGGAAAATTGTGTAACATAATTTGTATGTTAACTTTAATTTTAATCCGGAAACCCATAAAACAACTCATGATTGTCCATCCTAGACTTGATGCCTAGGGCCTTCCTCCCTGGACACATTCTTTCCAAGAAGGTAAATGCATTTCAGAGAGATTGTAGGTGACTGCCAAAACTTTACAAGTGTACTTTAATTGTGGTTATAATTTATAATCTCACACATAAACTGATATTCATTAATTTGTAAATACAGTAGTTGTTTTTCAAAAGTTTAATCTTATCAAACTTACCAAAAAGGTTATAGCAAGACATATGGGAAAGCTTAAAATGATATTTGTGAACATCCATTCTGACAATTATAAGTCTGTTGTTTCAATTTTTCACTATAGTGTTTGAATTCGGGGTAGATGATTGTTCACGTTTAGGCCAAAAAATAGGAGTTTTGTCAATTAATCAAAAAAGCTTTCAGAATACCACAATTTTAAAACCTGGCTCTTTCTCAAATTTGTTTGAGACCCCATGATAATAAATAAAAATTGAGGTGCTGGATTTTCTAAGAATTGTGAGAAAAGAATGTATTCAAAATCTGGTTTGATAACTCTTAGCCTCACTTCAAGGGCATAATGTAATTTGAACAGAGAGAGTGGTGGCTATGAATGGTATTTTATAGTCATTAAATATGGTACCAGCATGTTTATAAAATTGGGAATATGTTCAGGCTAAAATTTTAAGTAAAGTTTTGGTAGCATTATAATATATACTTTGTAGTCTGTATATCATAAATGAACAGATTTATCCCTTATCTTTAAGCCATTGCCCATACTATTTTCTGTATCTGGAAGACTATTTCTTCTATCTACCAAGTTATTCAGTTCTCATCTTTTTCTAGTTTTCATTCAAGAAGTGTTCTCTAGGCTTAAAAAATGTAAATTAAACTGCTTCTCAAAAAAAATTTTTTTTTTACTTTATAATAGCTTGGTTGTAACATTTACTAAAGATTGCATACCTTTCCATTGATTTTTTTCTATGTACCAATAGAATATACTCTCTGTAGAGGCAAGATTCGTAACTTCTTGTTATTTTATCCCCAGCTCTTAGCTGGGAGCAAATTTAGTACCCATTTTAAAAAATAAATATAATGGAAGAAGGGCGTGAAGGGAGAAGAAAAAGGAAGAATCAGATTATGGGAAATTTTCATTTTCCTCATTGTGGATTTTGTTTTTTACACTGTGTGCTCTGCATCTGCATTTCTTGAGCTGACTGTGTTATTTCTGTCCACTTACCATCCATTTGAGACTGTGAGAATAAAGTCTTCTGAACTTCTCCTTGGAGTAGTTGGTAAATATGTATAACTAAGAAATATGTTGGAGGTCAAAATAATTTCCTAGGCCGTACTTTGAACTTTTATCCTACCTGTTCTGGAGGAGTTGGGGTCATACTGTTTATCATTTTGGAATCATCACTGTTGTATTATTTTGTCTGATATAGCATGATTGTATTAAGTGATATCAGTGCATGGATACATTCCTTGTACTATTTCACAATAATATTTTTGTTTTTAATAATATATATTAGAATTTCTTGGCTCATTAGTTTTTTGATTTATCCTATTTAGTAATGTCCTTAAGAGCATGATATTTTACAGAAATGTTGAAATCTGAGAATTAAAACTATGATTAAAACAGATTAAGTTAAAACTAGAAAATGTTTAAAATATTTTATATACTTAGAATATATAACAGGAAAACTTTGTGCATTTAAAGCATTTATTTTCAGGTAGAATATGTTTACATTTATTCTATCCATATGTGTGAAAAAGATAATCCTTGCATAGGCTTCCAAAAGTAATAGACCAGAGGCTTTCTATAGGAAATGAATTAATGGGTCCATTGTGCATGAAATCCCATTTTGTTAAAAGAAACAAGCCCATCGGTCTTTACTGATCTTGTTGCTTTTAGATTGGTTATGCCTCTTGGTTTCCTTTTATTTAATCACAGTTACTATGTGAATGTAAAAAAAAAATAGTCTTAAAGCTTGAAATGATCAATTGTCTTAAAATTAATTTCAAACTCCAACTGTCCCCAGATGTCAACACATCTTCACTTGATACGTATATAATATTTGAAACAATATAATAATTAAGAAGGAATAAAGTAATAATGTAGTATCTGATTGCATAAAAGCAATGAATTGGATTGACTTTTATATTCTTGAATCTACATGAGGAAACATTCAAATTTTGGTTATGTGAAAATTAGTCACACATGCACTCACATGCAAACATACACATGCACACATTCCTTATGCAACTGTTTTCCTTATGCAACTTTTTTGACCTTAACAGGCTAGAATAAAGAGAGAGAAAAATTATACTAAGTTTTTAATTTTATACTTGAAATGTGATAAAAGGCATTGATGAATGCAGAAATCTGTCTTATTCATATTTCTATGTCTTTTTCAAGCTACTGTGAAATTCTAAGAACAATCACTTCCCTGGACTCATGTTTCAATTTAACATGAAAATATAACTTCTTCTTAACTTTTTCCCTAACTGTGAATGTGTACATATATGAATATGCACATACATATTTACACTAAAGAATTACTGCATCATATCAGAAGAACAAAAAAGTCACCATAATGATTATTTTAAATTACATACGTGAAAGACATTATCCTATTCTTCAAAAAGAACAAAAAAGGTACGCCTGGGTGGCTCACTCGGTTAAGCGTCTAGCTTCAGCTCAGGTCATGATCTCGTGGTTTGTGGGTTCCAGCCCCTCGTCGGGCTCTGTGCTGATAGCTAACTCAGAGCCTGGAGCCTGTCTTTGGATTCTGTGTCTCCCTCTCTTTCTGGCCCTCTCCTGCTCACGCTGTCTCTCTCTCTCTCTCTCTCTCTCTCAAAAATAAATAAAACATAAAAAAATTTTATCTTTTTAAGAAAAATTTTTAAATTTATTTCTGAGAGAAACAGCATGAGCAGGGGAGGGTCAGAGAGAGAGAGAGACAGACACAGAATCCAAAGCAGGCTCCAGGCTCTGAGCTAGCTGTCATCACAGAGCCCAATGCAGGGCTCAAACCCACGAACTGTGAGATCATGATCTGAGCTAAAGTTGGGCGCCCAACAGACTGAGTCACCCAGGTGCCCCTTTTTCTAAATAATTTTTAATTTAAATTGTTGAATGCTTTGTAAACACTATATAGAATCTTGGAAATGACCAACCAAAAGAGACACATGAAAACCTATTTCAAAAATTATTTTTTACTATAAATATGAAGAACAAACTTATGGTTATCAGGAAGGGGGTGGGAAGATGGATAAAATAGATGAAGGGGAGAGGGAGATACAGGCTTCCAGTTATGTAACAAATAAGTTATAAGATCTGAAAAGCACAGCACAGGAAATAGAGTCAATTGATAGTATAACAGTGTTGTATGGTGACAGATGGTAGCTACATTTGTGAGCATTGCATAATGCATAGAGAAGGTGAATCTTTATATTGTATACCTAAAACCAACATAACATTGTGTGTCAACCATATTCAAATAAAATGTTACTTAAAAATATTTTATAAATCAATCGTTTAAGGTGTAATTATTTCCCTAAAGTGCAGTTAAAATAGCTTTAATTCTGATTACTAATTTGAGTTGTGAAACTGTATACAGTTTTATTTAAATATAACATTTATATAAGCATTTCCTTTAATTAGTCTGAAATTCAGTGTTAATTTTAACAAGTGGATGTTTTCAAAATACTCTATCACTATTAATACTCTAAACATAAACATGAGAAAAGCTTTATAATATGGGTTCTATTACACTATTAACTGAAATACTTGCTATATAACCATCAAGCCTATGGTATAAAACCAGAAATGCTATTCTTTAAAAATCACATACATGTGTCATTTATCCATCAAATGAGAATGAAAAAACTGAGTAACATTAAGTAAACAGAAATTATTCTGAAATGTAACTCTTTTTCTCAATTCACTTACTCATAAAAAATATTTAAGATGTATGTTTTTCCCTTATTACTTCTGAAATTATTTCATCCACAGTGAAGTTCTTTGGATAAAAAAGAAGATTAATTTTCATTTAATAATTTATTTTTTCTATGGAAATATCCAATATTTGTGACATAAAGGGAACATATATTTATAGATCTTAAAGAAAAAACAAAGTTTAGGTCAAAGGTCCTGAATTTTTAAGGTATTAAACATCTTTATCTAACATTAATCTACTGTAATTAAATCTGATGTCTCAATTAATTATCTTTCTGATAATTGAAAGCATTCTTTTATAGTACTTTGTTTTACATGTACATGTTAGTTGGAACTTTTCTTGTTGTAAGGGACATTATTCCTTCTCTAAATGAGCTTATGTGTAAAAAGTAATTTACTGCCTCATACAATAAGAATGCAAGGGTGGCTATAGCTTCATTCATAGGTTTATTCAGGACTCAAATGAGTCACCAGAATCCTTTTTCAACCTTTTCATTTCTTACCCAGAACTCCCAGCTTTGAATCATCACAGTCTCTAACTGTATAAGGTAGGATCTGATGGCTCACACAGAATTCCTTCTTGATTGCCCCAAATTAGGTCACATGCCAATTTCAGAACTTATTGCCGAGGCTCCAAGAATGGAATAATTTGATGAGTTTAACATAGGTCAGAGATGACTCTCTTACCTCTTAGAAGTACAGACAGGTTTATCTACAAGACATGGACTAAGAGGATAGTTTCCACTAAGGTGATACCAGAATTAGATGTCTAGGAGGATGAGAGTGTCCAGGGGGCAATAAAATAGCCAAGATAGTCTTGATTTTCATGGAACTTAGGTTAATTATCAATGTCTAGTCATAAATCAGTGTATATAATTCAAGTTTCAATTATAACACCAAATTAACTTTCTATTGATCTCCAGTAAAGACATTAAATAGGTATGCTATGCACAAGGACCAAACTAGCTGTATTTTATCATAAAAGTATTCAAGCAAATTACAAAAGTAGAGATAGAGCAGGGAGTCTTCTGTACTCATCTCTCAACTTTAACTTTTAAAATTCATAACATGGGCACTTGGGTGGTTCAGTCAGTTGAGCATCAGACTCTTGATTTTAGCTCAGGTCATGATCTCACTCTTCATGAGTTTGAACCCTGCATTAGGCTCCATACTGACGGTGCAGAGCCTGCTTGGTATTCTCTCCTCTGCCCCTCCCCTGCTTACATACCCTCTCTCAAAATAAATAAATAAACAAACAAAAAAAAAACACCTCAAAGAAAATCATGGTTCATCTCCACCCCCATAGCTCTTCTTTCCTACTCCCATCTCATTGGACAGTTTTCATGAAAAACCATAGAATAATCTTATCCACAAACATTACATACATTATGTAATCTGACCTATAATGTGAAATTTTAGCGTGAGGCAATTTTCAAATGTTTACATATGATTGTCCAATACTCACAATGAAAGTTGGAAACAGATATGAATTATATACTATTTCTTCAGATTTTACTATAGTCTTTTAATAATGAGGCCAACTCTGATTTCTGATTATGAAACATTTAAACTGGAAAGATACAGCAAACAATATTAATATTTACTTGTCCTTTATGATTCTTTTTTGTTAATGGATTTGAAGTCCTAATGTCTGGAGTAAATAAGTTTTGCCAAATTCTTCTTTGCTATTAAATATCTTCAAGCTAATAATTGCAGCTTAAATATGTGTGCTTAGTGATGGCTTGAGATATATTTTTAAATATTAATTTTGAAAAATTAATATAAAATACTTCACCTTTATTATAATTNTGTAAAACCATTAGCTATGTAGTCTTAGAAAAGTCATATAAGGTCTCTGAGCCTTGGGCTAATCTTATAGAGGAATATTATAATGATTGTCTGTAAAACAGAATATATAAAGAAACTAGAAAAGTATCCAACTGGAAGCAGTTTATGAAACAACAAAATGTATTTCAAATTATAGTTGTTAAATATAAGGATTAAAACATTAAATAAACAATAGTACATTTATTATATAAATATTATATAAGATGTCATCAAAATATTTCATTTTGGGATCATCCATGCATTCAGTTCATTCATTGGAATCAATGTATTAAAACATTTATAGAACTGAGTGGAGAAAGAGGGTGGAGAAGACAGTGGTATTGAAATGATCAAAGTTCTCACAGGGCTACCATCCTTCTCATTTTCCATAAGGCTATTTAATTTGGAAATGCTTTCTAATGGAAGAATGGTAGACATGAAACTTTTTCTTCTTTTAGCTCAGATTTTCTCAAGTTTATGGGGAAACTCAACCATAAGCAGTATTTTATAAAATGAGTTATTTTCAATATTTTTCAACAGTAAGAACAAAAAAGGGAAGGGCCATGAAAGGGGGAATATCAGTTTCTATTAGTATATTTGCCTATATGATCCATGATACTTGATCAATAGGAATGCTTCATAAATATTCAGAACTGGGAGTGACCTTGAGATTTTTATCGCTGCCATCTAATTTTATCAGTTTAAAATGCAAAGCTCAGAGATTAAATTGCCCTCAATCACGTCTCTAGCTAGTATAAGGTAAAAACTGCAATCAATCAACTAATTAACTAATGAAAATAGAACCGTTTTTCTAACACATGTGCTACAACCAGTTTACAATGAGAATAACCTTGCCAGAAATGCAGAGTTTTTGTTATGCACAAATGAGTTAATTAAGATTTACTTAGAAGTATGTCCTGCTCATAGGAAAATCTTAATACACATTAGAATTGACAGTGGAGATGATGATGATCAAAATTGATGCAACATAGGAAATAATCCCGTCACAAGAGAAATCCCCTCTGTTCATATACTATACCAGTGTGCATAAGACCAGCGTATGTATGTGTGGTAGATTGTTTTATGGCCACAAACTCTTCCCAACCCAATATGCAAGGTACTTTGCAATGTGACATTGTTGATCCTCACATCCAGCAGGCAGGCCTTACGATTTTCTTTGATCAACTATGTGTTTGGAACTAATACTTTGTAAATTCTGGAATCTCAGCCTCAAGAGACCCCTTAGAGCCTCCACATTTACCATCTTTAACTTTGCCCTGAGATGGCCACATACAGAAGGCCACGAGCTTAACAGAGAATGGGAGGCCATGTGTCACCCCAAGTGACAGCCAGTTCCACCCGTCAGTGTGATTCTAAGCCCATCTAATATGTTCTATTCCAGCCAAGTCATCAGCTGACTACAGTCACTCAACTAATTAGCAGAATTCATGAGTAACATTTTCATTGTTGTATAAACCACTGAAGTTTATGGAAGTATGATATATAGCAGTAGATAATACATACAAGACAGACTTGATTTTCATTCATTTTACTTTGCTTATTTTGATATGATTCTTAAAGTCTATGCATCTTAAAGCGGAAAATTACATTTATTTCTTCTAACTATTAGTGACCTAGTGAGCTGAATACAATTCTATATTTTCAGCAAAATGTTCACTTATTCAGTCTGGCATGGATATAATTCAATAATAAATATATATAATGTTATAGTTGCTAAAAATCACTTATTTAAACTAAATATAATTGAATTAAATTAAATTTTTTTCTACTATATTGTATATCTCACACCCCGTATTCTAGATTATTATGTTAGCAGTTTTCATCTTTCAATTCATGAATCAATGTTGATATATTTTCTTTCTGATTATTCTGGGGTTTTGTTTTTAGAAAACCACAGACTCAAAGAACCATTTCATCAAATATCAAGATTACCTATCACTGTTGGTGTTGAACTTGACCGCCTGACTGAGAGAGCGCTTTTTCTAATTTCTCCATTACAAAGTTACCTCTCTGTCATGCGACACCCTCACACCCTTTTACACTATATGCTGAAAGAAAAGTCACTATGCATAGGCCAAATTTAAGGAGTAGAGAACTATGCTCCCCTACCTTGAAGGCAGAATATCCATACAAATTATTTGAATTCTTCTGCTGTACTTGAGATTTATTTCTTCTGCCTCATTCATTCATTCATTAATTTATTATGGTTCATCATTAAGGACTCATGTATATTTATTTTATACTTGGGCATTTATAAAATAAATATACATGCATATTTATTTTACACCTTGTCCATTCTGTTGCTCAAATTTGTCCAGCTTTGGCATTGCAAACTCTTTCAGCTGGCTTTTGTTTTCTTTTGATATACCCACATCAACATCAGGTTTGTTTTCATTCAGTTTCTGAGTACTAGCTTGCTTTCTGGCACAATAAAATACTCCAAGCTCATCTTGTGCATTTCCTGCTCTAATCCTAAAATCAGCCATTTTCCAAGGAATCCTGCTTTCTTTGATTGGAGGATGTTATGAGAAGCTAAGTTCTGGATTCTAGGTGTATTTATTGTGTTATTGCTTCCAGGCTGTCTCAGGTAACAGAACATGGAAATATATGTTTATGTACCTGTGTATGTACTACCTAGTGTACATTCACATACATATTTTTATATATAATTATTTTTCCTATGTCAAGCTAAGATGAATGCATGTTGATAACTCCAGCTTTAACTCATTTCCACATGTGTCATCTTAGCCTTTTCTCATTTCTTACAAATAACTACCACCCCAATGGTGAGAAGAGTGACTCTTATCCATCATTCATTTACTCAGTTACAGAATATATGTATACTCATACCAGAATTGTTAACCTGTACACATATGGGAAAATATTTTTATCAACTAGGGTACAGTGGTTATGGATAACTGTCTTAAGGAATTTATTCATTGCCTTTGGTTTTAACAGATTTAACTTATTCCAGAGTGACTTAGACTTAACTCTGCCACTTTTCTGCTAACCCTCTTTGTTGGAGAGGAAGAAATTTCCTGTTTTTTCAGGTCCTTCAAAATGGACTAATCAAATTTACATAAAACAGGTTAATAAAAAATTAAATTTAATATCATACATATGGGGAATCCATGCAGATGTGAAATTCGAAAGACAAGGCAACATGACACTTATATGACACCTTAAGCTAAGGAGAGGGGTATGATCTGAGGGTACAAAGAAGAGGAAGACTATTAGCTAGAAGGTAGAGCTGTTTAGAAAGGAATGATTGCCCTGTTATGCATGTAAGTTTCTTAGGTACATTGGAATCTCAGTAATAACTGTCTTCCTAGTATAGACACTCCTTTCCCATGTAAATTTAGTCAGTTGAGAGGGAGATAAAGGGCTTTACCTGAATTATCTGGGTTGTGATTGCTCTTAGCTCAAAGTAATCTTCGTCTCAAAGTAGCGCATCTTGGGATTGCCTCCCCTTGGTCCCTACAGGTTCTATCATACATTTGTCAAAGATACTTTTATCACATATTGTCTTTTATTTCATTCTGAGACTCCCCAAACTCTTTACTTATTATTATATATACTTTTAATTTGGTATACATAAAGTTTCACCCTTTGTCCTGTGGAGTTCTTTGGGCTTTAACAAGTTTGTAATTAAATATATCAACCTTTATAATGCCATACAGCATAGATTTACTCCCATAGAAAAAACTCCCTTTAAACCTATATAACCCTCTATTCTCCTTTGAACTCCAAGTGACTTCTTATCTGTCTACCATTTCTATAATTTTGATTTATCTAGAATCCCATATAATTGAAATTATGGAATACATAGTATTTTCACATTGACTTCTTTCTTATAGCAATATGTACTTACCACTCATCCATGTCTCTTTTTGAATTGATAACTTATTTTTTTAAGTCATTTAATCCTATTCCATCATTTAGATGTACATCCTATATGATGCTTGCAACTATTGAAGGTTACTGGATAGGAAGAATTTCTTGTCCCTTTTAAGGTCCTTCTAGCCAAACAAAGAATTCGACTGACATGGGACAGATTAACTGGAGAAAATAAAATTAAATTTTGTGCATATGAGAAACTCATGCAGACATGGAAGTTTTAAAGACAGTCAGGCAAAATGAGGTATGTTTGTCTTCTTGAGCTAAGGACAAGAAGGTAGCAGTTTGAGACCTCAAAAGAATGAAACATAATGCACATGAGAGTGAAAAAGAGTAAATGTTTGGTAAACAAATATTCATTGTGCCACTCAGAAACAATGGGATATAGAGCCCTTTTATCAAACAGATCTTGCTAGATTCCTCCCAGGCTACCATAAATACCATAATGTAGTTATCTGTGGCAATAGCTCTTTCCTGGAGCAGTTTTTAAAGTTCTTTTTAGGCAGTTGAGTGTAAAGGGTAAACAGCTTTCTTCCTGAATCGCCTGGGTTCTGATTGCTTTCTAAGTCAAAATAATCTTTCTGCCGAAGTGGACCATTTTGGGAAGGCCTGACCTTGGGTCCTTCAAGGTTATCATGATAACTTTGGTTTGGGGTGGTTAAGGATAAAACTGCTATAGGTATCCATGTGACAGTTGTGTGACCAAAGTTTCAAATCTGTTGCATATATACCCAAAGCATGGTTGCTGGATTGTAGGGTAATAATATATTTAGGTTTCTAAGGAATTGCCAACTTGTTTTATAGAGTGACTCTACCATTTTGTATTCACACCAGACAAGAATGTGTGTTCCTGTTCCTCTACAATTTAGCCAGCAATTGGCAATATGGTAAAATTTTATGTTAGTTATTCTACTAGGTCTGTATTAGTATCTTACTATATTACTATACAATTCTCTCATGAAAAATAATGTGGGACATCTTTTCATCTGCATGTTTTCTTTCTGTATATCCTCCTTGGTGAGGCATCTGCAGAAATTTTTAGTCATTTTGAGTTTTTTGTTCTCTTATTTTTGAGTTTTAAGAGTTTCTTAGTTGAGACAGGAAATAGTGAGCTTTCTGGAGTAGGAGACATGGATTTTATGAGGTGGGAAAAGTCTGTGGTGAAGTCTGTTCTCCTGGAGAGTAAGCCTTGCTTATTTCATAATAATTACTTTTCTCTTCTTCCAGCCAGAGCATGAGGGCTGAGGGAGCAGGAATCTTTCTTTGCTCTTTACCATCATATGCTTGTAAGGTTACTGGAAGTAAAACCCATGAAAGTGAAACCAATGAATCTGTGGGAGGTAAAACCCACCAAGTGTGGGGTATTGCATCCTTCAGGAGTTTTTCACTCTCACACTAGTCCATACTCAATCTCCATCAACTTGTAAAAATTGCCATTTAAGTGGTCTTGCCAATTCATGGCTCCAGAAGCTTCTGCTTCAGGTAAGCAGGTCCCTACTGTGACTCTCTGGATTTGACTTTTCCTTTAGAATTTGGGGTGGTTTTTGGTGCTATCAACTCAGTTCTTTGAAGAGTCCAAGAAAATTTGATGAATTTCAGTTTGTCTAATTCATCTTGTTTTAAGGATAGGCTTGATAATTAGAGCCTTTGACATAGTACAGCTGAAACCAGAAGTCTAAGGTTGAAATATTGAAGAAAAATACTGATACCATTTACTCTACCTACATGAAGAAAAAACTGTAAAAATTATTGTTAGTATATAAAACATTTTATTTCTATCTGTTAAAATATGTAATTCTATTAAAAAAGCCCAAATACCCTTTATATTCATAAGTTGGGTTATGTAATTTTTATTATGTTATTTAAGTTTGGGCAATGAAAACAATTATTCATACAGTAATCATTAAAAGGCTGAATTTAAAGAAACATTCTTTTAAGACCAACTAGTAACAATATCTATTTGACTAGCCAAACTGGATAAATAAATTTATTTCAATCTCTTTTTAACTTGAGAAATCCACTTGAGACAGTAATGGAAGTCTGAAATATGTCATTGTAGCTTGTGATTTTTAGTAACTTGTCTCTATGTTGTCAAAGGCATTTCAGTGTTACTGTATTTTTATTTTTTTAAATGTATGTCTTGTAGAAGAACTACTCTAACTCGACTGTGGAGAAGAGTTAGAAATGCATCTCTGACATCTATAGATTTATTTTCTTATATAGAAATTGTTAGTAATAAGATGATCTAACCTTGTGCTATAACCTTAACACAAATAATTGCATGGGTTGGAAATTTTACTAATTAGGAAAAATTCAATGACTATGACATTCTTCTAAGAAGCAGAAAGAGTACACAGTGAATAAATTTTTCTTTAAAAAGCTTAAGCTTATAAATTACAGCTGTAAATAAGATAGTATATACTGTTCTTGTAATCCTTACTGTGATAAGTTCATAAAAAATTTTCATTAATTTAATACCTGCAGGTAGAAATAGGTTTTTTTTCCACACATTTATTATTATCTATGGTAAAGTGTAAGAAGAATGAATCAGGGTAACAACTTACATGTAACAATTCGTATTACTGTGTGAACTAAATGAATAGAGACCAAATCTTTAATTTTTGAATATTCATATCTTCTAGATAATTATAACATAGTACGTCTTTAATAAATGTTGATTGAATAAGGGAATGAACTGATTGAACTATTAGAAAACATATTCCTATTCTTCTATCACAAAATGAGAAAATTATTACAACAAACCTAGAGTTCCTAACTCATACCATTATGAAAGTTAATATACCCAAACTGTGCTATAATTCTAAGAGCATATGAAGAGTCATGTTCCTCTGGAAACCACTAAATATGTTAAAAAATATCTTTAATGCAAACAAAATGAAAAAATATTATATTACAAAAAACTGGAAAATTTTAATTTTAATAGGGAAAGTGATCAGCAAAGACATGAAGATTTTCTTACCTAAAACAGTATGGTGAATAATAGAAGAAAATGATTCATATGGAAAGTAGAAATTTCAAAATCTCTCAGTGACTAAGAGAGCAAATAGATTTAAAAAATGAGTTAAGAAATTAGGGCATTTTCTTTAAAGTGTAAATATATTTAACATCATTATATTACTTGAAATAAAAGAAAATGTCTTACAGTGGCCACGTAATCATAGATTTCTCTCATGGTAACTATTTCCATTAGCTACTTAATGTTATTGAGTATCATACTATATGGTCAAGTGGGAACAAAGCATGACCCTTATCTGAAATACAATTATGGTTTCTGATATGACTCTGAAATGAGAAACTCATAGAGTTTGAAGTGAAGATGTTGCTTTACGTACAGAAAGCTCAAATGGGAGAAAACAAGGCACAGACTATCCTATTATAATTCTTATTTTGTAACATTGTCAGTCTAATTCCTATTCTAGCTGCTATTTGGTGTAATACTGTTGTAACTGATGGTATAAATTTGATTTTGATAAAACCAATAATAACACTGATATTGATGACCACATATATTGGAGAACTGAATTAAAACATCCACATGAAGTTTTTTCAACAGAAGCTTGTTGGTCAGCAGAAGAACTAGGATTAATTAATACATTAATTCAATCTAATAATTAGTTGATTGGTAACTTTCTTAAAATTCAAAAATTAAAATAAAAAATTGTCAAGCTTTTATATAACCATGAAAAAAATTATACTAGTAAACATAAATGTTCTTTTTAAATTTTTTTAATGTTTTATTTATTTCTGAGAGAGAGCATGAGCAGGGGAGGGTCATATATAGAGAGAGACACAAAATCTGAAATAGTCTCCAGGCTCAGAGCTAGCTGTCAGCACAGAGCCCAACGTGAGGCTCGAACCCACAAACCATGAGATCATGACCTGAGCCAAAGTCGGGCACTCAACCGACTAAGCCACCCAGGTGCCCCAAAATGTTTCTTAACATATTTCTAAAAAATGATTATTTTCTCCAGTATCATTTTGCTTTTTACATTCTACAAATCTTGCAAAAGATGACAGGAAAAAAAAGTAGTCATGAGCTAATTAAAATGACAGAGTATTGACCAAGAAAGAGTCAGAACTTGAGTTGTAGAGATACTGTTGATTATCTTAATAGGAAAAGTTCTGACTTTGTCTTTGGGCATGTCCAGATGTCAGGTTATTCTTATTCAAGTTAAGGACAATGGAATTTATGAAATGCTGGATAAGGAGCCAAATTCCCCTAGTAACCTCAGAGGTCACTTTCTTGACTAATGGTTTGCATTTGGCCTATGTTCCAAATTTTAACCTATGGAGATGACCAAGTGGTAACATGGGTCAATACAATTGCAAAAATAATTTCTTACTTATAGTTCTCCAAGGGAGAGAGCACACCATGCCTGCAGGAGTGCATGGGTAAGCACCAGGTTTGATCACAAGGTGGAAAGAAGGAGGAAAGAATGGCCTAGCACTTAATTATTGTATTTTCTATAGAAAAGGTAAGGCAAAACAAGGCACGGCAGGAAAACAGCTTAAGATTGGTTAGTCTGAATAAAGTCTGTGGGCTCTGGGCTAAGTGGGCATCTTTAGTAGTCTGGTTCCTGGCCCTGGGCTGATTTAGGGCAGGGGAAGTATTGGTCTGGTTATGTGAGAGTTGGATAAAGAGCTGGTTGAGAAAAAGGATATAAATTTGGGATTGTTTGGTATGAATATGAAAGACCTGTCCATAGGAAGTTGAGATCTTAAGAAATAACTGATTCTTAGAAGAGCAGTTATTTCCAGCCATTTTAGACCCATCAATGTAGCAAAGCATTATAAAACACAGAAAATAAAAATTGTGCTTAATATAGTCTAAACAGCTTAGAAAGACTGGTTTGGTCAGGTGACAAGGAGGACCAAAATGTACCTTCTGAAAGTTTTTCCTTTGAGCTTTCCCAAAGCTAAGGTTCCTATAATAGATATTAACATAGATATTGCCTGAAGCTGGACAGTCTAGCCTATTCTAGCCCAGCCTCTTGGGTGCTTACATGTTGATATCTCTTAGTTCTCCAGTACTGTTCTTTACC
This sequence comes from Crocuta crocuta, assembly GCF_008692635.1. Classification (NCBI taxonomy): domain Eukaryota; kingdom Metazoa; phylum Chordata; class Mammalia; order Carnivora; family Hyaenidae; genus Crocuta; species Crocuta crocuta. The sequence continues at coordinate 787,207 of NW_027531898.1, forward strand.
CTCTCATGCTGTGTCATATCATTAGCTTTTATTATTTTTTTTAAAGTTTATTTATTTATTTTGAGAAGGACAGAGGGTGCAAGAGAGTGCACACAAGCCAGGTAGGGACAGAGAGGGAAAAGGAGAAATAATTCCAAGCAGGTTCCATGTTCTGGACAGAATCTGAAGCAGAGCATGATCTCATGACCTGAACTGAAATCAAAAGTAAGATGCTTAACTGACTGAGCCGATTAGGCACTTCTCATTTGCTTTTAAATAAGGCCTTATACAAGTATGTTTTGTGGAGTTCTAGTGTGCCTTATCAAATATGAGAAGTAAAGTCATTGCAGCTTCACAGCATATTAAATAATGGATAACATAATATAAGTGAACTTAAATATATCCAAACTGAGCCTCGAAGAAAAAAATTAAGGATCCTCATTCTCGTGGAAAAAAGAATAAGCAATAAATGGAGTGATTGTGTAATTAGAGATGTAGAAGGAGAGAAGAAGGGAGGAGAGTATGCAGCAAGTAGCAACAAAAACAACCTAAATACTGGTTTAAAGTTTTCCAAGTTTAGTGAAAAACAATAAACTAAAAACCAGGAAGTTCACTGAAACTGAAAGAGGACAAAAAGTAAGGCACACTATATTTGAATTATGGAAAATTGGTAATAGACAAACTCTTAGAAGAACATAGAGATTGATTTATATGATCCTGGAAATAAAAGACAAACCTCACAGACTTCTCAAAAACAATCAAAGACAGAAGAAAACAGAATTGTATCTTAAATGAGTGGGAACAAACATGCAAACCAAAACTCAACAGTTAATCTGTAATTCTGTATCCAGCCAAATAATCTTTGGAAAATGAGGTGAAATGAGAATATTTTCAGAAAAAAAAGAAAGCTTATAAAATTCATCCATAGTTACTTCCACTATAAGAGATAATAAATCTAGTTCTTAGGTGAATGAAAAATAATACAAGTAGAAAATTAAATATACCCAAAGGAATAACAAGAACTAAAAAACACATAAATATGCAGGAAAAGATATGTCATTTTTGTAATTTTCAAATGGTAGTTGACTATTTAAAGAAATCAAACAACATATTATGTGATTTGTAAAATCAGTTGAAATGACACCTCAGGACAGGAGGGAAAAACTAAGGAATATATAGTATAGTAATATTAATATAGACTCTGTTAAGTTAAAGTTGCATTCTGCTGAGCCCTAGAAGAAAATCACTATAGAATAGTGAAAGAGATGTAGTAAATAGCTCTCAAATGGAACACTAAAATTACTCAGTCCAAACAATGTTAGGGAAAAAAAAAGAAAAGAACAAAGAATGGGTAGAAAAAATTGGGAACAAATAGCAAGAGGGTAGACTGGACCCCAAACCCAGAGACAATTAAATAAAATTTAAATGTTCTAATAAAGGGTAGATTGTCAAATTGGATAAAAAGCAAGACTTAGCAACCTGCTTTCTAGAGGATACTGCATTAAATATAAATACATAACTATGTGAAAAGTAAAAAGATGCAAAAAGTATGTTAAAAATGATCCTAAAAATACTGGGGTGGGGAGCTGTATTAATGTCAGACCATGCATTCTTCAGAACAAAACATATTTGTAAAGAGAGGAGGTTTGATTATAAAAGTGATAATTCATTAATTAGACAAATATACTTAAATGTGTACTTCTTAAGAGTTTCAAAACATAAAAAACAATGACTGATCTAGCAGAAAGGAGATATATTATATCCACAATTACAGTTGAAAATTGGAACTCCTATCTGAAGTAGACTGTAAGTGCACATGAAATATTAATATATATAGACCTTATGTTGGGCCGTGAAATATCTCAATAAATTTAAAGAATTAAAATCAAATAATGCAATAAGATAAAAAAATAACAGAATAAAATAATATTCTCTGACCACTGAAAATTAAGTAGTTAAATAAGATTAAGTTAAATAATGATTATACCTAGCTCATGGGTCAAAGAACAAATCACAATAAAAATTATACAATATTTTAAAAAAAATTTAATGTTTATTTTTTAAAGAGAGCACGAATGGGGAAGGGACAGAGAGCAAATAAGACACAAAATCTTAAGCAGGCTCCAGGCTCCTGGCTGTCAGCACAGAGCCCGACACAAGGCTCGAACCCACAAACCATGAGATCATGACCTGAGCTGAAGTCAAACACTTAACCAACTGAACCACCCAGGTTCCCCTAAAATATTTTTAATTGAAAAATAAACATCAAGATTTTTTCCATTTATGTAAAAGCTGTGCTTCAGGGGTAAGGGTGTGTGTGTATATATGTGTGGTGGGGGACATGCGCGTGTGTGCAAATAACCTGTAATTTTTAAAATAAACATATAAAATTAAAAAATTATTTATATTAGTAAAGAAGAAATATCTAAAATCAATTATGTATGTTTTACCTTACAAAGGCAGGATAAAAAGGGGTGCCTGGGTGGCTCAGTCAGTTAAGTGTCTGCTCAAGTCATGATCTCATGGTTTGTGAGTTCGAGCCCCACTTCGGGCTCTGTGTTGACAGCTTGAAAGCCTGGAGCCTGCCTCGGATTCTGTGTCTTTCTGTCTCTCTCTCTCTCTCTCTCAAAAATAAAATTAAAAAAAAAAGACAAAACTAAATAAGTATATGAAAGGGAAGAAATAATAAAATAACAATATGAATAAAAAATAACTTATTAAAATAGATTTTTTAAAATATCATTAAAATGGATAATTTCCCAGTTAGACCATTTCCTGTCACCCAGGATCTTTGTAAGATTTAAGTCTTAACTTTTATATATTTTCTGTAACTGCTCTCATGCCTATTATTTTTCTAGGTGTATATTATGTTTGGGAGAAATATTTAATTTTTATAGGCCTTGGTTCTCTTAAATATGTTTGAGACATTCTGATTTAAATTAATTGCAAAAAAGAATAAAAAGTCACACCAACAATATCAGCAAGAAATGAAACGTCTAATTGGTCCTATAGATCTATTGAACAACTTCTTGCTACTGACTTTACTTAGAGAAATGGACATAGACATGTAAATTGGTACAGCCACTCCTGAAAGCAGTGTGGATTCCTCACAAAATGAAAAAGAGAGCTACCATATGATCCAGCAATTCCACCTCTGGGTGTTTATTCTAGGGAAATGAAGTCCCTATTTTGAAAAGACACCTGTACCCCATGATCACTGCAGCATTATTTTCAACAGCAAGGACATAGATGCAAACTAATTATCCATTGATTCAGGAATGTATAAAGAATATGTGATATACATGGTTAATAATTATAGGGGCAATTATTCGGCCATAAAATAGAAGGAAATCCTGATATTTGCAGGAATATGAATAGACCTTGAAGGCATTAGGCTAAGTGAAATAAGTCAGAGAAAGACAAATAGTGTATGTTCTCACTTACATGTGGAATTAAAAACTAAAAGCTCAAACAGCCTCATTGTACCATAAATAGGAGCCAGTTGTAAATAATTGTATGTCTGAAAACTGCAGTCATAAAGATCTCCTAGATATACTATTTGGTGGAAAAAACAGAGTGCAGAGCAATGTGAAACCATTTGCATAAAAATTTTTAAGAAGACATGTACCATTTTCTTATATCTCCTTTAGACCCCTAAAGAAGAAAGTGCTAACAGTTGCAGGGGCAGCTGCCTGGCTCAGTCAGTGTAGCATGTGACTCTTGATCTATGGGCTGTGAATTTGAGCTCCATGGTGAGGGTAGAATTACTTAAGAAAGTACTAATAGTTGCCGCTTTTGGAGAGAGAGATTGGAGATTTGGGAATCAGCAGATAAAGAGTGTATATTATATTATTCTATTGATATGAAATTCTAGAACAGGTGAAATTAATGTAATATGACAGAAGGTTAAGTAGATGGAAGATGAACTGGGTAGCAGTTATATCTAAGGAAATATAAGGGAATTTGGGGGAACGATGAATATGTTCTCTTAGAATGGTGGTTACTTGATTATGAGTATTTGTCAAAACATATCAAATTGTGAACACAAAATCTTTGCATTTGACTGTGTGTCACTTATACCCAAATGAAATTAATGTAAAATGTATTAAAGATATCCTGTACATTTAAGAAATTTGATACTGTTTATAAATGTCATAATATCACCTTGAAGACTGATGAATTACAGAAAAAATCCATGAGATAAACTACTGACTTATCACTTATCTTAGCAGGAAGTAAATTGCATTTTTATAATTTCCTAAGGATGTAAGTGTGCTTTTTTTGTGCCCACTAATAGATATTTTTAAGTTCCCCTGGAAACATAAGAAACACAAGAGACTATTTCAGCATCTCAGAAAAGCCTCCTACAGTAGAATGGTGCTTATTGCTGTTTTAGATAGAACCATTACAGTGACACAATAGCACCTCTTACAATTCATTCAAGTTGCCATCCCTTGAGAAGTTGCTATCTATTGCTCCACACTCCAGAAACGGTCTCTATTAACTCAGCCCTCTTTGCATCAGCGGCTTTTCCACCACTCTTGTCTTCTAGTACTAAGAGCATCTTCTACATTTGCCTTTTACCTTTTGTTGTCTAGGTCTCACTTTTAAAATATCCCCAATATATAGTTTGATTTATTAAAATTATTTTTAATATGCCTATTTGTTATTGTTAACTCCTTATTTTATTTGTTTCATCCTATAGATTATACGTCTCAATGCTGATAGGACTGTTTTTTGTATAAATTATACATATATCAATGTATAGGATTTTATAGATGATACATAATAGATAGAAAAAATGTCTATGTAAGGAGTAAGTTTAGCAAATAGCATAACCTATTTGTGAACATTTTCAATTTTAAAAATGTTTATTTTTGAGAGAAAGAGAGCACAGGCAGGGGAGGGATAGAGGATCCAGAGCGGGCTCCATGCTGACAGAATGAATCTGTACTGTCATGCAGGGCTCAAACTCGTGAAGAATGAGATCGTGACCTGAGCCGAAGTTGGAACCGATTGGGCCATCCAGGTGCCCAGAAAATTTTCTATTATTGTGTAACTATTTGCATAATACTGAACTGATTTTACTTTTGAATTTCTCGTAAGGCTTAAACTTTCTTTTTGTTTTACTTTTAATAATAACTATAAATTATGCTGAGATACATGTACACAAATACAGACAGATACACATAGATAAAACTCACAAGTTCCCATAGTTAAAAATGTTGTCTAGATATTACATATATCATAAACATTTTATATAGGTTGATATACAAAATAATAGAAAGAAAATTGAGTTTCCCAAAATTAAAATCATATGTAAATGTCTTATGGAGGATTTTTTTCAGTTAACATGTCTTATATTTTCAATTAGAATGGAGTCTTTAGGCTGGAAGGAATCAAAATCTTTTCCAAAATATCTTTTAAAAGGATTTCTATTTGTATTAGACAATACAACACCACAGAAGCAAACTGCTATTCCTCCCACATTCTGCAATTTTATTTCAATGTAAATTATTTCTTCATTAGAATATCTTCTCTTTCTGGCTAGTCGCCCACCAGTGCCTGTGAGTTTTGATGATTCATACAGTCCCTCCAATCCATGGAGAAAATACAAAAAGAATTAAACATAAGAAGCAGGCTGAACACCATATAAAGGTATTATCACTTTTGCCTATCACTCTTCAAAGTACTTTAAAAACGTGACTCAGTAAACAAGTCATAATTTGTATGAGGAAGGGAAGTATTGCTAAGTCCTTAACAAACTGAGAACTAAAGCTGAGAGTTTGAGTCTTAAAAAAAAAAAAGAAAAAAATGTAATTAAACTTGATTGTATTAACAGACCTCTCAAAACTTATATTCTTTCTGGGTATGATACATAGCCCCACATAATTTTGTGTAAGTGGTAGAGCTTTACATAAGTACATAGTCTTTGATTTATTTAATGCCAATTAAACTCAAAAAACATTTATTGAGTCATAATATGTGTCAGACACTGTGAAAAGTGCTAGGGATAAAAAGATAAATATGGAACGCTATTTGTTCTCAAGGGCACATAATCAAGGGATGAAGATAGTGATGTAAGTAAATCATTGGAGTAAAATGTGATAAATGCAATTTTGCAAGCATTTCCAAAATAGAATATTGACACAAATCACAAGTCATCAACTTGAATGCATAAGGTATATTCTTAAAGAAGAGATGTTTTATATGGATCATAAAATAGGAGTAGTTGTTTTTTTTTCCCCCCCAGATGGGAGCAGAGTGAGATTGGGAGGTTGGTGAGGAAAGCAAAGTATTTCAGGAGGCAGAACAGCATGTGCTAAACTAGAAATATATTAGACAGTTAAGAGAACTGCAGAGTTTGGTCTTAATTGAAATGAAGACTATATTTATGTAACAAAAGCAAATTAGGAAAAGGAGAAATTTTGAGCATATCTTATATTCTAATAAGCTCTCAGCAATGGGATCTACTGAGAACATTGAAAACTAAACAAACAGGAGTACCATGGTCATATTTATATTCTAGCTCTTGAAGATATGAATAAGGGGCAAGAATGGAGCTTACGTGGGTTCAGGTGGGAAATGATGAAAATTGACTTAATTTATTAATAGTTAGGCAGGAGTTGATATTTAGAGATACTAACATAGTTAAAATCAATAGGATTCAATGACCTTTGAGGTGTGGTAAGAGAAAGGAAGGAGAGAGGTCTAGGGGGTCTCCTGAATTTGTGGGTTAAGTGATTAAATAGTTCATTCAGAAGGGGAATATAGAAGGATGAGCAAGTTGTGAAGAAAGATTTTAAGTTTGATTCTGAACATGTTGACATGGAATCTATGCATTAAAAGCCATTTTGCTAATTGGCAGTTAGTGTTTGCTGTGCATTTGTAGATGAACTGCTTGAACAGTTTATTGAATGAAAGCTTTAGAGTATTAGCTTCAGTTTCATTAGTTTAAAATATTTCAATTTGATATAGCAAATTATTTTTAGTTTGAATTATTAGTGCTCTTTAATGTAGGTATTTAGATGACTTTACTGACCCTACCAAATAAGACTTTTATTGTTGTTTACTGTTTTTATTGTTTAATTTTTCTTTTTTTGATAAATTGTTATAGAAAAAAAGTTTAGTGAAGGAAAATCATATTTGTCTTCAACAACTATGAAGTCACTTGGTACTAAATTATCTCAATTGTATTTGAAATAAAAGTAAAATTTTAGAGAAAAAAACTAGAAAGCTGGGGAGTACCTGGGTGGCTCAGTCGTTTGAGCATCTGACTTTTGATTTCAGCTCAGGTGATGATCCCAGTTCATTGTATTGGGCCCTGCATCAGCTCTGTGCTGAGCATGGAGCCTGCTTAAGATTCTCTCTCTCCTTCTGCCCATCCCTCCTGTTTACATGCTCTCTTTCTCTAAAATAAAATGTATAAAAAAATAGAAAGTCTGATGAAAGGGAGAAAAAGGAGCATTTTTAAAAGTCATAAACACTAGTTTCTAAAGTTTTATATTGGAATTATCTTCTCACTTTCTTCCCAAAAGGCAATTACATTGCATCCTGTGAATGCAGAAAAGTGCTGATTTCATTAAATTAAATTTCATTTAATTTCATTAAATTAAAATGTGACATTGAAAGAGTCTGCATGTAAATGTGTTGCTGAATATTACTATTTTTAAAAGCAGAACTAAAGAAAGAAGTTGCCTGTATCTAATATGGCCATGGTCCCATTGACCATAATATTAACACCTCATTGAGCTGACAAAGTTAAGGAAAGGCTGAGTTCACTCCATTGCTACTGGTATTCAGCCAGACATGAGTTTCAGTAAAATCATTACTGGTGAATTTTATTTATATAAATCATTGAAAGTCTTTCTCCCCATGTACACTGTAATTTCCCTCAACTACCAACACATTACAGGCAAAGAGCAAGGTCCCTCTTGACCCAACATCTGGAGGTAAAGCACAAATCTATTTTATGCAACATTCTTATCAACTTTTTTAATGTTTACGTATTTTTGAGAGAGAGAGAAAGCGAGAGACTGTGCACAGGGGAGGGGCAGAGAGAGAGACGGAGACACAGAATCTGAAGCAGGTTCCAGGCTCTGAGCTGTTAGCACAAAGCCTGACATGGGGCTCAAACCCACAAACTGTGAGGTCATGACCTGAGCCAAAACTAGATGCTTACCTGACTGAGCCAACCAGGTACCTTAGTACTAGATTCTTTTAAGATATAAAACTATGTTAGTAATTTGTCCAAAATTCTCAAAATGTCTTATTTTCCCTACGATGCATTGTATTAAGTAATGCTATATTAATAGGAAAACAATCAATTGGTTTAATAAAAGCTTTTTAAATTTTTTTTAGTTTTTAGTTTTATTTAAAGTCCAGTTAACACATAGTGTAACATTAGTGGTAGGTGTACTATTTAGTGATTCAACACTTCCATACAACACTCTGTGTTCATCATAACAAATGCTCTCGTTAATACCTATCACCTATTTAATCCATTTCTCCACCTACCTCCCATCTAGTAACCAACAGTTCTCTATAGTTAAGAGTCTGTTTCTTGGTTTACCTCTATTTTTTCTCTCCATAATAATTTGATATTTTTCTTAAATTCCACATGAGTGAATTTATATTGTATTTGTTTTTCTCTAACTTGTTTCACTTAGCATAATACCTTCTAGCTCCACCCACATCATTTCAAACAGCAAGATTTCATTCTTTTTATGGCTGAGTAATATTTTACTATATTATAAATGTATGGAATATGTAAATATATGGACTATAAATAAATGGAATATAAATATATTTACACACACGCACATATCCCACATCTTTCTTATTCATCAGTTGATCAATTGATGAATAACTGGACAGCAACATGCAAAACAATGAAATTGGACCACTTTCTTATACCATGCACAAAAATAAGTTCAAAATGTATGAAAGACTTAAATGTGAGATAGGAAACCATCAAAATCCTAGAGAAGAAAACAGACAGCAACTAGTTTGATCTGGGCCATAGAACCTTCTTACTTGACATGGCTCCAGAGGCAAGGGAAACGAAAGCAAAAACAAAATAGTGGGACTTGATCAAAATAAAAACTTCTGTGCAGTGAAGAAAAAAAAATACCTAAAAGGCAACCTATGGAATGGGAGAAGGTATTTGCAAATGACATATCTGATAAAGGGTTAGTATCAAAAATATATAAAGAACCTAGAAAAATCAATACTCAAGAAACAAATAATCCAGTTAAAAATGGCAGAAGATATGAAAAGATGTTTTTCCAAAGAAGATATCCAGATGGCTAACAGGCACATGAGATGTTCAACATCTCTCATCATCAAGGAAATTCAAATAAAAAATGAGATACCACCTCATACCTGTCAGAATGGCTAAAATTAACAACACAGAAAATAATGGTGCTGATGAGGATGTGGAAAGAGGAACTGTTGGTGGTACTACAAACTGGTATAGCCACTCTGGAAAACAGTGTGGAGGTTCCTCAAAAAGTTAAAAATGTAAGAGCATCTGGGTGGCTCAGTCAGTTAAGCATCCAAATCTTGATTTTGCTTCAGGTCATGATCTCACAGTTTATGGGATCAAGTCCCATGCTGGGCTCAGCAATGACAGCACAAAATCTGCTTGGGATTCTCTCTCTCTCCCTCTCTCTCTGCCTTTCCATCTCTTTCTCTCTCTCTCTCTCTCTCTAAATAAATAAGCATTTTTTGAGTTAAAAATAGAATTACCCTAGACCCAGCAATTGCACTAAGTATTACACAAGGACACAAAAATACTAATCTGAACAGATACATGCACTTCAATGTTTATAGCAGCGTTATCAAGAATAGCCAAATTGTGAGAAATAGTTTTTTTCTTTAATGTTTGTTTTTGAGAGACAGAGAGAGGCTGAGCATGAGCAGAGGAGGGAGGGAGGGAGGGGGAGAGAGAGAGAGAGAGAGAGAGAGAGAATATCTGAAGCAGGCTCCAGGCTCTGAGCTGTCAGCACAGAGCCTGACATGGGACTTTAAATGAACCGTGAGATCATGACCTGAGCTGAAGTTGGATGCTTAACTGACTGAGCTACCCAGATGCCCTTGGACAATAGCTTTAAGTCTATGAATTATATGTTATATTACTGGAAAGTTACATCTGAGTAAATGAAAATAGGAATGTGATAAGTACTTATGGGTATCATCATAGTGCTATGATTGTGACTGAGTGCCTTTAAGACTAAGACCTGATTAATATTCTATTTAGATATGTCTGGTACTCTTGAATCACTGTAGGACACTTAAGATTCAGTTGAAATCTGTCTGCAATAAGGAGACTGGCTTCAATCTTCACAGCCTTCCTTGAGGTGGCACTCATTCTTCCAATTAGAATTAATCACAAACCTGTTTCCTTTGATTTGCTTTAATACTTTGACCTACGATAAAAAACATTGTAAGTTGAAATTCAGTGTCTCATTTTTCAAGTATCTATTGTTTCTTCTTAACAGGTAAAACTGTTATTATTCATAAAATATCCATAGTCCTCAGATGAAATTAAATAATGGGATATCTATACAACTTTTGCAGATCTTTGAAAAGAACACAAATAAACCCATTCTTTCTTTTAATCAAAAAATATATGAACACATTTAAACTATCCTTGGTTGTAAAAGCCAAAGAAACTCAATCTACACTCATGTCACTTTGTGGACATAACCTTTTTCTTTCCCTCCATAAAACAATGCTTATCATTTCTTAAGAAAGCAGCAAGTAAATCCATAGCCTAGAATAGAATCATATATTGCCTTAGATTTCTTTATCTAACAACTGCTGTCACATTGTCCAAGGCATCCAATCTTCTCTTTAACAAAAGCACAAGCAAGGAAACAAAAGTTGATACAGAAATTCAACAGTCCATTAGAGTTGAAAAAAAGCTCATCACGCATTTTCTAGCTTCTATGATAATTTTCAAAATAGCAAAAGCTAAAGAGAAAAAAAATTATAAGACACAGATCATCTAAACAGAAAATCAGCAAGGAAACAATGGCTTTGAATGACACGCTGGACCAGATGGATTTAACAGATATATTCAGAACATTTCATCCTAAAACAACAGACTATGCATTCTTTCCAAGTGCACACAGAATAGATCACATTGCCCACAACACAAACCTCCATAAATCCAGAATCTGATGGAAGTCATACCATGCAACTTTTATTACCACAACACTACGAAACTAGAAGTCAACCACAAGAACAAATTTGGAAAGACCACAAATACATGGAGCTTAAATAACACGCTACTAAACAATAAATGGGTCAACCAGGAATAAAAGAAGAAATTAAAACATATATGGAAACACATGAAAATGAAGACATTATGGTCCAAAACTTTTGGGATGCAGCAAAAGTGGTTCTAAGGGAGAAGTTTATAGCACTACAGGCCTACATCAAGAGGCAAGAAAAAAATCTTAAATAAACCTCCTGACTTTATGCCTAAAGGAGCTAGAAAAAGAACAAATAAAATCTAAAACCAGCAGTGGGAAGGAAATAATAAAGATTAGAGCAGAAATAAATGATATAGAAACCAACAAAAAACAAGAGAACAGATCAATGAAACAAAGAACTGGCTTTTTGGAAAAAATCAATAAAATTGAAAAACCTTTAGCCAGACTTATCAGAAAAACAAGAGAAAGGACCTGAATAAATAAGTCATAAATGAGAGAGGAGAAATAACAGCAAGCACCATAGAAATAAAAACAATTAGAATATAGAAAAACGACATGCTGAAAATTTGAGCAACCTAGAGGAAATGGATAAATTCCTAGAAACACATAACCTACCAAAATTGAAACAGGAAGATATAGACAATTTGAACAGACTGATAACAACAAAGAAATTGAACCAGTAATCAAAAAACTCCCAGCAGAGAAGTCCAGTGTCAGATAGCTACAGAAGTCAATTTTACCAAACATTTAAAGAAGAATTAATTCCTATTCTTCTCAAACCATTCCAAAAAATAGACAAGGAAAGATAATTTCCAAATGTATTCTATGGGGACAGCATTGCCCTGACTCCAAAACCAGATAAAGAAACCACTTGGGGCAACTGGGTAGCTCAGTTGAATGAACTTCCAACATCAGCTCAGGTCATGATCTCATGGCTTGTGAGTTTGAGCCCCACGCTGGGTTTGCTCTTGTCAGCACAAACCCACCTCAGATCTTCTGTTTTCTCTCTCTCTCTGTCCTTCCCCTACTTGCACACTCACTCTCAAAAATAAGTAAAACATTAAACAAAAAGATACACATATACACATATATACACACACAAAAAACAACAGTACAGGGTAATATCTCTAATAAACATAGATGCAAAAATTCTCAACAAAATATTAACAAGCAAAATCCAACAATACATTAAAAATCATTGACCATGATGAAGTGGGACTTATTCCTGGTTGCAAGTGTGGTTCAGTACTTGAAAATCAATCAACATGATACATCCTATCAATAAGACAAAGCATAAAAACCATATGATCATTTTAATAGATGCAGAAAAAAATCACTTGATAAAGTGCAACATGCATTAATGATAAAAACCTTTAACAAAGTAGGTTTAGAGGAAACATCTCCCAGCATGAAAAGGCTATCTATGAAAAACCCACAGCTAACAACATCCTTAATGGGGAAAAACTGGTGACTTTCTCCTGGAAGTCAGGAACAAGACAAAGATGTCCACTCTCACCACTTTTATTCAACATTGTACTAGAAGTCTTGGCCACAGCAAACAAACAACAAATAAAAGGCATCCAAAATGGTAAAGAAGAAGTAAAACTTTCACTATTTTTGGATGACATAATACCGTATGTAGAAAATCCCAAAGACTCCACCAAAAAAACTACCACAATTGATTACTGAATTCAGTAAAGTTGCAGGATACAAAACCAAGGTACAGAAATCTGTTGCATTTATATACACCAATAACGAAAGCAGCAAAAAGAAATTTAAGAAAAATCGCGTTTACAATTACACCAAAAATCACAGGAGACCTAGGAATAAATTGGTTAAAGACCTATACTATGAAAAGTATAAAACACTGATGAAAAAATTGGAGATAACACAAAGAAATGGAAAGACATTCCATACCCATGGACTGGAGGACAAATATTGTTAAAATGTCTATACTACCCAAAGCAATGTACACATTAATGCAATCCCTATCAAAATATCACCAGCATTTTTCACAGAACTAGAACAAACAATCCTAAAACTTGTAGGGAACCACAAATGACCTTGAATAGCCAAAACAACTTTGAAAAAGAAAGGCAAACCTGGAGGTATCACAATTCTAGACTTCAACTCATATTACAAAGCTGTAGTAATGAAAACAGTATGGTATGCTATAAAAATTTGCACATAGATGAATGGAACAGAATAGAGAACCCAGAAATAAACATACAATTACATGGCCAATTAATCTTCACCAAAACAGAAAAAAATATCCAATAGGAAAAAGTCTTTTCAACAAATGGAGTTATGAAAACTGGACAGCAACATTCAGAAGAATTAAATTGGACCACCTTCTTATCCCATGCACTAAAATAAATTCAAAATGGATGAAAGACCTAAATGTGAGACCTGAAACCATAGAAATCCTAGAAGAGAACATAGGCAGTAACCTACTGACATTGGCCTTACACCATTTTTTCTAGATATAATTCCTGAGGCAAGGAAAACAAAAGCAAAAATAAAATCTTGAAACCACATCAAAATAAAAATCTTCTGCATAGTGAAAGAAACAACCAACAAAACTAAGAAGCAACCAGTGGAATAAGATAAAATATTTGCAAATGACATATCTGATGAAGGGTTAGTATCCAAAATATAAAACTTATAAAACTTAACATCCAAAACCAAATGATCCAATTGAAAAATGAGCAGAAGGGGTCCAGGCTAGCTGGCTCCCTTGGTAGAGCATGCAAGTCTTGATATCAGAATAGTGAGTTCAAGCCTCATTTTGAATGAGCTTGCTTTAAAAAATATAGACATGGAGCACTTGGGTGGCTCAGTCATCAGACTTTGGCTCAGGTCATGATCCTATGGTTTGTGGATTTGAGCCCCATGTCAGGCTCTGTGCTGACAGTTCAGACCCTGGAGCCTGCTTGGGATTCTGTGTCTCCCTGTCTCTCTTGCCTCACTGCCCCCCCATACTCTGAGTCTCTCAAAAATAAAATAAACATTAGAAATTTTTAAAAATACACAGTAGATTTAAACAGCCCTTTCTCCAAAGAAGACATACAAATGGCCAGGAGACACATGAAAAGATACTCATCATCACTTAACATCAGGGAAATTCAAATCAGAACTACAATGAGATACCACCTCACACCCATCAGAATGGCTAAAATCAACAACACAAGAAATAACAGGTATTGGTGAGGATGTGGAGAAAAGGGAACCCTCTTGCACTGTTGGGGAGATGAAAACTGTGCAGCTACTATGGAAAGCAGGATGGAGTTTCCTCAAAAAGTTAAAAATAGAGCCTCCCTACCATCTAGCAATCACACTTTTGGATATTTACCCAAAGAACAGAAAAACACTAATTCAAATGGATACATTCACCCCTATGTTTATTGTAGCAATATTCATAATAGCCACCATATGGTAGCAACCCAAGTGTCCATCAATTAATGAACAGATAAAGAAGCGGTGTGTTTGTATACAGGAGATATATAGATAGATAGATAGATAGACAGATAGATAGATAGATAGATATAGATCTATCTATATATATATATTTGTGCAATTATACACTGGAGTATTCAGCCCTACAAAAATGAAATCTTGCCATTTCCAACAACATGGATGGAACTAGATAGTATTATGCTAAGTGAAATAAATCAGAGAAAGATGAATACCATATGATTTCACTCATGTGGAATTTAAGAAACAAAACAAACTATCAAAAGGGAAAAAAAGAAGAGAGAAAGAGGCAAACCAAGAAACAGACTCAACTATAGAGAACAAATTGAGGGTTACCAAAGGGAAGATGGGGTAAATAGGTGATGGGGGTTAAGGAGTGTACTTGTGATGAGCACAGGGTGATTAAAATAAAAACTAAAAAAATTTTTTAAGGTAGTCCCTAGGGGTGAGTGGTGTATTTGTAACAATTAGACAGTGTTTTCAACCAAATGTAAATGTCCATAAACACAGTAAGTGAAACATAGTTCTTTTCACAGAAAAGCAATAAACTGTGGTCAGATTTAAATAGTCCCATCATCTTTCCATTTTCTGCCTCTACATGTCCACAGAAATATATATTTTAGTACTTGTTCTGTACTTTTATGTGAATAAAAATCCTTAAGATCATCCTATTTTTTTTTTTTACTAATACTCCATAGAAGTTCAATGGGATAAGCAAGACTCCCCCATTCTATCTCTTTACATATTTATCTTTCTTGAATTGAGTAAATAATCATCAATACAAAAGTACATCTTCTAAACTAACAAAGTCCACAAATATATAAACATTAAGGGATAAAGTCTGAAAGGGGCACCAGCACTATTGACACCGATATAAAAAGATACACAGATAAACTATTTGAAAACATTATATAAATGTTTATATTTATTTTAAGCTGTCCTTAGACAGGGTACATTATAACTTTGAAATATCTGTAATCCAAAACAAGTCCTTACCAGTTAGAAAAGTATAATTAGCTTGTACAGCTATCCTCTTGAATATGGAATCTAAAAAGCTTTTAAAGTGGATAAGAGAAAGCCAAATACACTATTTCATAGATCTGCTCTATTTAGTATGGATATAGATATAGATACTTAGTCATTGGGGAAATAGTTGGATCAAAGCAGAAAGCTGAGAAAAAATCTTAGACCAATTCCAGTCGACTGAAGAAAGATTGGCCAAAATCCCAGAGTACATGACATCTGGGGACAAAATACCTGATCACAAAATTTGTC
This sequence comes from Crocuta crocuta, assembly GCF_008692635.1. Classification (NCBI taxonomy): domain Eukaryota; kingdom Metazoa; phylum Chordata; class Mammalia; order Carnivora; family Hyaenidae; genus Crocuta; species Crocuta crocuta. The sequence continues at coordinate 803,157 of NW_027531898.1, forward strand.
ATAAAGCAAACCAAACATGAAAAACTTAGGTATATAAATTCAAATAAAGTACAGCAATTAAATGAAATTTGAAACTTCTAGGTAATTACGGCATGTCAGAAAAAGAAAACAGTTGGGCAGTTTAAGCATGATGAAAACTAATGGTTTGGAAAAATTATGAAAATTGACCGAACTTTCTACTTTGCACCACAGCAGCTTCTTTTATGTGGGAGAATTGGATCACATCATAATGAAAAACCTAATTTCAACCTTATAATCTATCATAGTTTTTACTGCATTATTTAGGTGTGAATCCTAGATTTCTGTCACTCACACAGAATTGATATAAATTTTACAAGGTAACCAGAATTGGAGTATAATTATTTTAAATTAGAACAATACAGTTTTTTTTTTCTCTTTCATTTCATGTTGTTGTTAATAGAAGGTGGACTGGTACTATTTAATTTTTTTCATTTTTAAATATCCAATTATTTTAGATCTTTTAAATTTTAAAATATTCCCATTCAGAAGGTGACCTAATTTATTTGAGCTGCATGAATAGTCTAAAAATGATTCAGACTATCAGGTATTGGAATAAGTTCAAAGAAGTAGTTTTACAAAGGTTCTAGATGAATACGGTCATAGCCATGCAGGGAGGCAGAGTTTAAGTACAGGCTGAAGTTAAGCCTAGAATGCACAATAGATACAGCTCAGACTGAGACAGTAGGCTTGCACTATGTGGAAGGGACCCTGTTATAAACAGAAAAAGGGTGTCTCCCCACCCCTAGCTCCCCCCTCAACGCAAGATTTGAAATTGGAGTGGTTGCGATTAATTTTTGATTATTGTTCTAAAATCTTGTTCAGTTTTGCTGCTTATATCTGTTTTGAGCAGTTCTTTAGCTGTCAATTCTTCTTGGAATTTCTTTGGAGGAGAGCTCTTTCATTTCGTCATTTTGGTTAGCTTTCTGTCTCTTGTTAGTTTTAAAGACTTGTTATGTACTCTGCACCTGTGAGCGCTGCTGTACCCAAGAAGACTCTTTGACTGTCCAGGGCCTATCCTTTCAGAAAGTGTTCTTTGAATGGTATCTCTTGGTCTCTGTTGTTGAGACCTTGGTTATTTTATTTTCCTACTCGTGGTGGCATTTGGGACTCTCCACCATGTGTACTTTGGCTTGTTTCTTGAGGTAGCCCTGGAGAAGAAAACATACAGACAAACACACAGGGAACAGAGGGACACAAACACACAGACAAATCCAACAATCACGCTAACCGAGAGGGCAAACTAAAACATAATGAGAAAAGACGGAGGAGGGAAGGTGAATGATAGAAAATAAAAATACATTTAAAAAGTCAAAAAGAAGAAAAGGAAGAAAGAAGAAAACCGATAGACAAAGAACGGTTTAAAGCATATAACCAGATTTCCCAGCTACAATTAAATAGCCGGGTGTATGCAGTGCTTGTTGAAGAGCTAGAGAAAGAGAGAGATGATAGAAGGAGATGAGGCAAAATTGGAGATAGAATGAACAGGAAGAAGGGATAAGAAGCTTTTTTCAAAGAGCTAAAGGGTGGAATATGATTGGAGAGGTGAGAGAAGGACGATGGTGTTATCCAGAGAAATTATCTAGTCTGATTACTCCTGAGAGGCTTTATTATACCGCCCTTAACAGTCCCGCTGGTCACTGCTTCCCTGTTGCGGGAGGTTGAGTGGAGGGTGGGGGAAGTGTCACAGCCTCAGATACACCGAGTCAAGCAGGGATAAAACCCGAGTGTGTTTGGGGAACGTAGCAACTTCAGGTCCGCAGATTCCGCGTCGCCTCACCGCGCCGCAGCCACTTCACCGGGCACCAGGACCACCGCAGGCATTGCAACTGCTTCACCGGCCACCGCCGCTTCAGCAGGCCATTGTCGTTCACGCAGCCAACGCTTCACCGGGCACCAGCGTCACTTCACCGGGTCGCTGCCGCCACCACTTCTGCGGGCTGATATCGCGCGCGCCACTAACATGGCTTTTCTTTTTTTTTTTTTTAAATAGATCATATACTGGAACATAAAGGAGCCCTCAATAAATATAAATATAAAAATTGAGATCCTACCATGCACACTGTCAGATCATAATGGTTTGAAACTTGAAATCAATCNTCCTTCCTTCTCCATAGGATAGGCATCTAAATCCCCTACCTCAGTCACTATTGTAAATGTTATGCATGAGTCTTCTACAGATCTATGTTCTGGGAAATTCTTACATATCAAAGAAGTTTTTTTTTTTTATCGAAACCATTGTCTAAGACAAATGCCACTTCTGTGCCGTCCCCCAAACACTTAATAATAAAATAAAGTTGAGCCCCAATCAGAGCAGAGATGCCTGCCTGGTGATCAGAAAGAATCTCCGGGACTTTCTCACTCTCTCTCTCGCCGACAGTGTCCATCCTTCAGGGACCTCTGGACCTACCGGAGCCGGCCTCCGACAAATAGGCAACTGACGAAATGGGAAAAGATAGTTGCAAATGGCATATNAGAATGAAATCTGGCCATTGTAGCAACATGGATGCACCTGAGGGTGTTATGCTTAGCGAAATAAGTCAGGTAGAGATGGACAAATATCATATGTTTGCACATATAGGAGGATTAGGAGGAACTTAATGGAGGACCATGGGGGAGAAGAAGGGGGGAAATAGTGGTGGAGAGGGAGAGGGGCAAACCATGAAAGACTCTTGAATACTGAGAACAAACTGAGGACTGATGGGGGGGAAGGGGGAGATGGACATGGAGGAGGGCACTTATGGGGATGAGCACTGCGTGTTATATGGAAACCAAGTTGACAATAAACTATTTGTAAAAAAAAAAAAAAAGCCATGCTAATTTTAGCTAACACTGCATACAATGCAGGACCAGTGGGAAACATTGTTGAGGGAAGTAGCAATGAACCACTATAGCGATACCTAAATTGATCTGACATGATGATCTGTTAAGTACTCTGCAATAAGTTGGGTAATAAACACCGCTAACAAAATAAAATTTTCAAAATAAAATACTAAACAACAGGTCACTAAGGTATCAATAAACTGAATTAACAAAATGTTATTTGGAAAATTAAGCTTGGTATTTTGATTTTCTGGTCTTGATTTAAATTCCAGAAATTAGGCCAAGAGCAACAAACCAAACTGATCGAATGAAATGTCATTTGGTAAAGTTCATACTGAGACTAACAAATATTATTTTTTAAATGGTAGTTTACTCTAGAGAGAAATTAATTTTCAAGAAAAAGTGATACTGCTATTTACGGCATACTTTTTTTTTTTTAAAGGAGGAGGTCTGGGGGTACCTGAGTGGCTCAGTTGGTTGAGAGTCTCACTTTGATTGAGGTAACGATCTCACAGTTTGTTGAGTTCAAGACTGGCATGGGGCTCCGTGCTGACAGCTCAGAGCCAGGAGCCTACTTCAGATTTTGTGTCTCCCTCTCTCTCTCTCTACCTCTCCCCCACTCATGCTCTGACTCTCCCTCTCTGTCAAAAATAAATAAGCATTTAAAAAAATGTTTAGGTGTGCCTGGGTGGCTCAATCAGTTAAGCAGCCGACGTCAGCTCAGGTCATAATGTCACGGTTGGTGAGTTCCATCCCCAGGTCGGGCTCTGTGTCGACAGCTCAGTCTGGAGCCTGCTTCAGATTCTGTGTCTCCCTCTCTCACTGACCCTCTCCTGTTCACGCTCTGTCTGTCTCTCAAAAATAAATAAACTTAAGAAATCTTTTTTTAAAGGAGGAGGTCTGTAGAAAAGTAGGAGAGTAAACCTTTAGATAATCCCTTTCTGTCTTAACAATAGTCTCTCCTTTTGCTAGTCCCCACCCCCAACTCCAAGAGAGACCTAGCATAGGCTATTTGATAAAATGTGCTGGGAAATGTTTATTTGCTGCATAAGCTTCAACTATTTCTAAATGGTAATCACTGCAATTGTAATAAAATAGATGAGTTGAAATATAAATTTTATCAATCATTGCAAAAAAAATGTGTTTGGATTTTCTAAGATCTGTGTTTAAGTTCTCTTAGTAATATGGACTTGGATAGGTATATCCATCTCAGACATGCAAGGTGCAGGCTGCTCTTTTAGCAAGTGATTCATATGAAGTTACTTCTAAAACATTTTAAATTATTTGTCTAAAATTATAATCACATCTGTTGAAATAATTCAGGTAATAAAGACATAGCTTAAGAAAAAAAAGCAAATTCTATCAGAATTAAGTGCTGATTACATTTTGGCTTATTCTGTTCCATTCTTTTACTTATGTCTATATTAACACATCACTTTCTAAAATTAGGGTACATTAAATAATAGTTCTTACCAAATGTTATTTCATATATTTATTTCTATTTAACAACTGCATAGTATTTCATTACATATATATATATGTATATATATATATACATATATAGGGCTGTGACATTGTATTTTTACAATAAGACCTAATGAAGAATCGTATCTCTTGGAATTTTTTCCATTTCATATAATGGTAAGAAAAAAATTCTTATGTGAAATTGTGACATCAATTATGATACACATCTTAGTCACAGTGATCAAGACCCCAGTTATTTGGAGGTAGACTACTTGAATTCTAATTCTCGCTTTACCAAATAATTGGTTGGATAGTCTTCAGTAAGTTCTCTATCCTCTCTCAGCTAATAGAGTTTTTCACTAGGTAAAACTCTGATTTTTTGGACTGATTATATGCTTACTTTATGGGCTGGTTACAAAGATTCAAAAGTTTATATTTATACAATATGTAGACCATGGGCAAGTGCATTATGAATCATATATGCTTCATATATATATACATACACAGAGCATTCTGTGTAAACCTTACATTAACTCTGGTAAAAATCTTGTCCCAAAGACTTTTTAAACATTCAAAGCTTTTTAATATATGTATTTTTAATCTTTTAAAATATTTAATATACATGTCCACCAGCATTATTGGAAAATTCTGTATACATATCAACACATTATTTTTATAAATACTTCTCTATTTGGTATTCTGAAAATATCCTTTTTTCCTCATTTTCCTGATTACAAACTAGTTTACCATTGTATTATAAATTCCTTTGACATTTGAATTTATTCTCTTGTTTTCTAGGTAGGAAATCAATACATTTGTTAAATTATTATTTTATGTTTTCTTTAATTTATCATTTACAAAAATATTTTATTTCCTTCTCTATAATTTTTGAACAATATAAAAATAGACTATATTTTGTCCTTTTCTAAAAAAGAATAAAAAAGTTTATTTATTTTGAGAGAAAGAGCCTACAGACCCACATGTGCAAATGGGGGAGGAGCCAGAGAGAGAATCCCAAGCAGGCCCTGCCCTGTGAGAGCAGAGCCTGACTACCAGGGCCTGGAACCCTTTAACCTTGAGATCATGACCTGAGTGGAAACCAAGAGTCCAACACTTAACCCACGCACCCCTAAAAGTAGACTATATTTTTAAAAAATAAATGAAAATGTCTTATTTCTCAAGGCACCTGTGTGACTCAGTCCTTTAAGTGTCAGACTCTTGGTTTCAACTAAAGTCATGATCTCATTGTTCATGGGAGAGAGCCCTACCTTGGGCTCTGAGCTGACAGTGCAAAGCCTGTTTGGGATTCTCGTTCTCCCTCTCTCTGCCCCTCCCCCACTCATGTTCTCTCTTTTGCTCTCTCAAAATAAATAAACTTTTAAAAAAAAGTCTCTCACAATTAGGGATTTTTTTTGCATGTTAACAAAATATGATTCAATTATCCATTTAGTAACTTCTCAAAATTTTTATTTGATAACTGTAGATTCATATGTCCTTAATAATATAGGGAGATCACCTGTACATTTCATCCAGTTTCCCACTATAGTAATATGTTGCAGAATTATAGAATATTATAACAGCTAGAATACTGATTTGATATAGTACACTGATCCTATGCATATCTCAACTTTAACTGGACTAATTTCTGTGTGTGTGTCTAGTTGTATATTATTTTATCATATGTGCGTTACTGTATCTACCACCAGAGTCAGGAAACTGAGCAGTTCCATCACCAAAAGGATCCCTATTGTACTGCCCTTTCCTAACCACAACCACCTGCTTTCCAGCCCCTCCCCTCCTAACTTCTACAAACCACTAAGTTCATCTCTATTTCTAAAATTTTGTCATGTCAAAAATGACTTATAATTGGAATCCCATAGCATGTAAAATTTGCTACATGTTTTAGTCATAATCCTCCAAATGAATTATCCTGTATCGATAGGTTTTTGCTGTTGTTGTTCGTCTGTTTTTGTTTTTTATTGTTATGTAGTATCCTATGGTGTTAATATACCAGTTTGCTTAACCAATCATCTGTTGAAGGACATCAGAGCTATCTCCAGTTTTTCATATTACAAGTAAATCTGCTATGAACATTTGTGGACAAGTTTTTATGTGCACATAAGTTTTCATTTTTCTGGGATAAATGTTTAGAAATGCAATTAGCTGTGTTGTATGGTAATTGCATATTGATATTAAACTTGCAAGACTTTTTAAAGAGTGTCTATACTATCACACATAATCACCAGCACTGTCAAAGTGGTTATTTCTCTGCATCTTCAATACTAAATTTTATTAAAATATTTTTCAATCATTGAAATTTCTGTAGTTGTTTACATTTGTTAATTGAATGAATTTTATTCATTTTCCCTAATTAAATAATCCTGCATTCATCAGGTAAATATCACTTGGTTTAAATATACAATGGGTTTTATTTCCCTCAGTTGTTTATTTTCTAGCACAAATGAACACAGGACTATAAATCTATATATGAATTTACATTGGTATATTAGGCTACTAATACATTTAACTTATTTTGCTATACACTTTAGTGTCTCCAAAGTACAAAAACCATCAGTTTATTAAACTCAAACTAACTATGAAACTATCTAGAGTGTTATTTTGGTAGAGACGATATTTTACAATTTGGGGTAATTTCTTTTCAACTTATTTAGTGGATATTTGTCTATTTTAGTTGCTATTCTCTGTTGTATATTGGATATATAGCTAATAGAAATGTATTGCTATGTTTAATTTATTAAATTCAATTATGTTACCCTAGAAAATAATACATTTCATTGAGGTTTGAAACATGAAGGTAACTAAATCTGTAATTATCAGGAATTTATATAAACAGCAATGTTAACTATAATGATGCTAGATAAAAAATTTGTCAGTGTATTTTTGTGTGTGGAATCCATTTTGTCTTATTTAGAATCCTATTATATTCACAATTAATATAGCCTAAAATTTCCTTCTTGTCATAATTTTTAAATGTCTAAAATAAATTAAGTAGAAATCTTTTTGTTGTCTGCAATAATTTAAATTAAAATTAGAATTATCAGTCCTCTACAATCTAGTTGAAACACAAGGGTGACTCCATAAAATTCTAATATCTTTTTCAATAATGACCCAGGCAAATGGTTTTCTTCTTGGGTTTATTTCTGCAATCTCTATTTTGTCAGAAACTCAACCATTTGCTCTAAGTTTTTAACTTTGTGACTTAGAGTTACATGTAGAATTAATGTTTTATTTTTTCCACCGTCTTTTTCTTTAGTTATACCATCTTTATGATTCATAATTAACTTTTTCCTAGTCCTCATATGAGTAATATATTAATTATTATTTTTAATATTTCAAAATGTCAGGTTTTAGATTATCAATTGATCTATATATTTTTGTATATTGATAATTCAATTTACGTATTTTAAAGGCCTTTCATTTTATCATTTCTGAGTGACTTGTTTATAATCCAGTTGTTGCATGAAGAAATTATTTTTCTCATGTTGTCATGATTTCAGTATTTACTTTTAAATAATTGTCATTCAGAATTTATTCAATATAAAATATGTGTTATGTATATTAGTTCTTCACAGTTCTCCCAACTGTGGAAATATCCCCCAACTGTGGGGGATAATTTATATCCCCCATTTTTGTAGGCATATATATCATATATTTTATTCTCATAAATATATTTATTACTTCAGGACTTTTAAATCTCTCCTAAATCTCTCTCTTCTATTATCTTGCCAATAATACAGTTTTAATTATTTAGGTATTTAGATATGTTTTCATACTTATTACTTTTCATTTTTCTTGTTTATTTCCTGTATAAATCTGATATGTACATTTTAATTTTGACAGTTTTAAAAAATATTTCAAAATGAAAGACCTGTTCTTTGAAAAGATAAACAAATTGATAAATTTAGACCAAGAAAAATAGAGGACTCAAAATAAGAATAGACATTATAAATGATACTATGGAAATACAAATGTCATAAGAGACAACTATGCACAATTATACTCCTAAGAGTTGAGTAACATAGGAGAAATGGAGAAGTGCCCAGAAATACACACCCTAAAAGACTGAGCCATAAAAACATAAAAAATGCAAACAGACCAATAATAAGATTGAGTAAGCAATCAAAGTCTTCCAAACAAAGAAAAGCCCAGGACCGGAAGCTTTCACAGGTGAATTCTACCAAGTATTTAAAGAAGAATTAATTCCAATCCTTTTCACCTCTTCAAAAACATATAGGATAGGGAACACTACAAAACTCACTTCACCCATCCAGAATTACTCTAATAACAAAGCCAGATAAGGACACTACAGGTAAAGAGAGCTGTAGACTAATATCTCTGATGAATATAGAAACAAAAATTTTCAACAAAATACTAGCAAACCAAATTCAGCAGCAGATTAAAAGGATCATACACTATGATTAAGTGGAATTCATCCCAGGGATACAAGGATGTTACAGTATAAGCAATTTAACACATGTGATACACTAAACTAATAGAATGAAAGATGAAAATCAGATAGTCATCTCAATAGACGCAAAAAAAAATGACAAATTTCATCATCCTTTCATAGTAAATCAGCAAAATGATACAGAAGGAATGCATCCCAACATAATAAAGGCTAGATGTGACAAAGCCACAGCTAATACTAGGGTGAAAAATGATTTAAGATTTTCTTCTTAGATTTTCTTCTAAGATCAGGAACAAAACAAGAATACTTCTCTCACTACTTTTATTCAACATGATACTGAAAGTCCTAAACAGAGCAATTAGCCAATTAAAAACAAATAGTTTGTGAAGGAAGGAGTAGTTTCTTTGTTGTTTGCAGATGTCTTATTATCTTTAGAAAATCCTAAAGACTCCACTAAAATAAAAACAAACAAAAAGCTTTTAGAACTAATAAAGGAATTCAGTAAAGTTGCAGGACACAAAATCAACATACGAAATTCAGTTGTGTTTTATACACTAGCAATGATATATTTGAAAAAAGAAAGAAAACAATTTGATTTACAAAAGCATCAAAAACAATAACGTATGTAGAAATAAATTTAACCAAAGAAGTTAAGAAGAAGCTATACACTAATTATTTTAAGACATTGGTCAAAGAAATTGAAGAAGACATAAATAGAACAATGTCTTATGTTCATGGATTGGAAGAATTAATATTGCTAAAATTCTCCGTACTACCCAAAGTTATCTATGAATTCAGTGCAATCCCGGTCAAAATTTTAATGGCATCTTTCACAGAAATACAAAAAAAAAAAAAATAATTCCGAGATTCATATGGAATCACCAAAGACCTAAAGTATTCAAAGCAATCCTGAGAAAGAACAAAGCAGAATGCATCACACTATTTCAACCTATTATTATAAACCTATGATAATCAATACAGTATGATAAAAACAAATGCATAGGCCAATAGGACACAATTAAGAGCCCAAGAATAAACCCACACATATATAATCCACTAATAATTTGGCTAGAAAACTGAGAATATTATAGGAAAATATCTCCAATAATGGCTTTGGAAAAATTTGATATTCACAAGCAAAAAAATGAAATCAGACCCCTGTCTTACACCTCTGAACTCAAAATAGATTCAAGACTTCAATGTAAGATGTAAAATAGAATACCTAGAAGAAAATGTAGGGGAAAATCTCCTTGGCACTTCTCTTGGCAGTGATTGTTTTTGGATATCACACTAAAAGAGCACACAATTAAAGCAAAAATAAACAAGTGAGACTACATCAAACTGAAAACAAAACAAAAAAACTGCACATCAAAAGAAATAATAAAAAATAAAAATACAACCCATGGGATGGGACAAAATATTTGCAAACCATGTACCTGGTAAAGGGGTATTTTTCAAAATATATAAAGAACTCCTACAACTCAATAACAACAAAATGATCTGATTGAAAAATGGACAAATGACCTGAATAGCCATTTTCTTCAAAGAAAATTTTACAGATGCCAAAAAGTACATGAAAATATGCTAAGCATCACTAATCATCAGGAAAATGCAAGTCAAAACGACAATGAGCCATTACCTCACACCTGTTACAATGGCTATCATCCAGAAGATAATAAATAACAACCGTTGGTGATGATGTGGATAAAAGGGAATCCTGTGTTCTGTCGATGTGAATATACACTTGTACAGCTGCTATGGAAAACAGTATAGAATTTCCTCAAAAATTAAAAATAGAAGTAACATGATCCAGCAATCCTATATCTGAGTGTATATTGACAGGAAATAAACTCACTATCTCAAAGAGATATCTGCACTCCAATGGTTATTAAACCATTATTCACAACAGACAAGACATAGAAGGAAACTAAATGTCCATTGATGGATAAATGGACAAAGAAAATGTGATATATGTACACACTACGGAATATTATTCAACTTTAAAAACAAAAGGAAATCTTGTCATTTATGACCACATGGATGGACCTTGAGGGCATTATGCTAAGTGAAATAAGTCTGACAGAGAAAGACAAATGCTGTATCATCTCTTACATATAGAACCTAAAAAAACCCCCAAACTCATAAAAACAGAGAATAGAATCGCAGTCATCAAAGGATGGCAGAGTGAGGGAGAAAACACGATATGTCAGTCAAAGAATACAAACTTCCAGCTACAAAATGAATAAGACCTGGTAATCAAGTGTACAGAATGATGGCTATAGTTAACGTATGTATTAAATGCTTGAAAGTTGCCAAAAGAAAAACCTTGAGGATTCTCACTACACACACCTGCACTCAGAGAGATAATTATGTGACCATATGGAGATGTTAACTGACCTTATTGTAATCATCTCACATTATATATATATGTACCAAATCATGTTGTGTATCTTCTTTTTAAGTTTCTTTATTTATTTGAGGTAGGGAGAGCCGCGCGTTAATTGGGAAGGGGTAGAGAGAGAGGGATAGAGAGAATCTCAAGCAGGTTCTGCACCGTCTGTACGGAGCTGTACGTGGGGCTGGAACTCACCAACCCCAAGATTCTGACCCGAGCTGAAACAGGAGGCTTCACCCATGTGCCCCTCATTGAGTTATGTAATTTAAATACAATGTTATATGCGAATTATATCTCAGTAAAGATGAAAAAAATTTAAAAATTAAAATAAGAAATATTTTGGAAACAGAAGAGAAATATTCTAGAAACATATAATTATTCCAGTTGAAAGCTAAATTTAGTTTCTTGACAGACAAGGAAATAAAGAAACCATGACAAGTTTTACATTTCTCATTAAGGGTCATAAGGAAAAGGCAACATAGTTTTTGAAGAGAAACATTTTGCTCACAGGAAAACCCATGTAGAAATCCATTAAATTGATCCTTATATATCTTTATAGATTGAAGAGAAAAAGAGAGTAGATAGGTCTTGTTTTTCTTTCTTCAATCTGGTTTTTCACTTTCAATGGTAATTATAATTTTCTTATAATTATGAATTTTCTTAACTATATTGATAAAATAAATATAATTTTTATGATCCTGATAATTTTCATGGCTATTGGCCATGCATTCATATATTATTTATTTAATGTGCTACTGAATTTGATTTTGTGATACTATATTTAGTATATTTTGAGTAATATTCACACATAAAATTGTATTTGTTTTGATTTGTGGATAATAGATATTTTTTACTACAAATATTTTCTTCTTTTTATATTCTCGACAATATTATTAATGGAAATGGAATGATCTCTTCCTCCCCAAATGTTATAGAACTGTCTTCGTACATTTTTGATGGGTAGTTCTTTAATAATTTGTATGCCTTAGTTAATCATAATTGAATCATGTAGGTTTTACAATCATTTTGCAGTTGGAAAATTTCATTTTCCTAGAAAATTATCAATTTGCTCCATATTTCTAAATTTATTTCTATGGAGTAACCATTGAATCTTTTAATTTTTTTGTATGTATTTATTTTTATCTTACTGTTTCTTTTTTGTGTGTGTGTATTTTCCTCTTTATCTGGTGAGCTAAATATGTCTTTAACTTTAAAAAAAGATACACACACATATGTATTTTTATGCATATTCTATTTTACTTCATTTAAATGCATTAATGATTGCTTTTATTTTTTTAAATCATTCTTTTTATCTTTGCTCAAATAAAAACTCTTTCATGGGGAATTTTACTAGTAAACCTATTGAAACAGAGATTCTATCATTAATTTCTTTATAGCACTAAACTACTTATGATATTTTATCTATTTATTAATTTAATGCAAGAAATAAGTCTAAATATATATTGAGAAGACTTTTGAAACATTAATATGAGGCATAAGCATTTGTTCCATTAATAGACATTTATGATTTTTTTATGTTAACTCTATTTACCTTAAAGGAATACACCTTTTTCTTTTTGGCTACCCGGTTTTATTTTTTTCTGAAACATTCACATGAAAGACTCCTTTTTCTGTGTAATGAAAGCAAATCATCTTTTTATCTCTGAGAATATTAATTAGCATATTTATTGAGATAATTTTATAGTGATACAGCAAAATTGACAGGAAAGTATAAAGATTTTCCATGTACCCTCTTTCTCAACTTAGGCATAACTTCCCCCACCAGAGTGGTATATTTGTTACAACTGATGAACATGCATTATCATATCAGCACATCATAAGCACCTTAAGTTCATAGTTTAAATTATGGTTCACTACATTCTATAGGTTTGGACAAATATATAATGATAGGTATCTGTTATTGTGATATCATGCAGAGTATTTTCACTTCCCTAAATTTTTCCGTGTTATTCCTATTTATTCCTTCTCCCACCTGAAAACCCCTGGCAACCACTGATTATTTACTGTCTCCATATTCTTTTGTCTTATTCAGAATGTCATATAGTTGGAATCCTACATTAAGTAGCTTTTCAAGTTGGCTTCTTTCACTTACCAATATACGTTTAAAGTTCCTTTGTTATTTCATGGCTTGATAGTTCATTTCCTTTTAACAATGGATACTTTTCCATTGTCTTGATGTTACAGTTTGTTTATTCATTCACCTACTGGAAGACATTTTGGTTGTTTTCAAGTTTGGCAAATATGAAGAAAGCTGCTATAAGCATCTATTTGTATGCTTTTATGTGGACCTAAATTTTCAACTCCTTTAGGTTAATACAAAGGAAGATGATTGCTGGATTACATGGGAAGAGTATATTTTATACGATAAAATGCTACCAAAAATATCTCCAAAGCAGCTTGATATTTTATGTGTTTTTATTTCTTTGGAATTGCATTTTCTTCTTTCCCTTTCTCTCTGTGTCTGTCTAGGTAGATGAGAGAGAGAGAGAGAGAGAGAGATACATATATATGCATACACACACACACACACACACACACACGAGACTTTCTGCAAATATCTGGTGATTCATGATGACCAAGTAAGAGAGAAGTAATAAAAACTTTATTGAAATCCATGATCTGTATATGGGGGAGCAGTATATTTAACTAGTTGACTTGAAGGCAATCTAACTTTGCCCTTTTGTTTGGATAACCTCAACTCTCAATATCTATAGCCCTTTTCTCTTGGATTGATGTTTCCCTAGAAAGAATTTTTCCAATTCCCTAAATTGTGTATTGAAGGCTAACAACCCAGCATTCTGCACCTGAGTGAGGATGTGTCTCTGGTCTTAATTTTCAGTTTGTGAAATTTTATTCCATGTTCAGATATTGAGTACGGTGTCCTGCTAATAAATAAAGAGCCTAATATAGCAGAGCCTAATACAGGAATATAGATGCCTGAAAGGTTATCTTCAGGAGAAACATAAATAAAGTGAGGGAGGTTGAATAAGAAAGCAAAATTACTATGGTCTCAGATAAATTATAGCCTAGGCCTGATCCTTGGAGCGAAATGAGGGTTATCTGGGACATAAACCTCACCATAGTATTTTTATCAGTAATACTTTGCATTCCTTCTCTGGGGTGGGATGGGGATGGGGGTAATATAACTCCCAGGAATCTTTGGGCAAGACCAAGGAAAGTCTCCAAAGAAGGGCAGAGGCAAAAACTATTACTGCCTCTGTGGAATGAGAGCACTGCTAAGAAAAAGGACCTGGCTGGATAGACACCTAGTGTCCAAATTCTTTCTTGTTCAGTATCTCTAGGGAGTGAACTGGCAGGGTAAGGAATGTTCTAGGGTTTAAATTATGTCTTCTACATTTTTAAGCCAATAATCCTAGCTTTTTTAAATATACCAATATGTGTTCAATGCAGTTACACCTTGTCAAGAATCCAGTGCCTCCAATTTCTTAGTCTTTTTAGGATTCTGTGGTGTGATTTATCTTACACATGGAATTCCCCCATTGCTGACTTATGGTTTAATTTTCTTTGCTTTTCTAAGTCACTTATGACTTATCTGATTTCCAGTTGTAAAAGCATTGCTATCATGCTCTATTTTCTTTATTCTTGTATACTTTATGTGCTTTTGTTCTTTTTATCCATTTACTTTCAGAATGCTTTCAGAGGGAGAGGTTGTAAACCTGTTATTTAATCTGTTATATTTATATAGAAGCCACAATGGTTTATTTTTGTGAGTATTCCCATTTGAGAAGTGCTGTAAGGAACATGGAATAAGAATGATAAAGATGAAGATAATATATAATGATTAAAATGTACTGAGTGCTGAACCCTATTTAAGAATTTTATATGTGTCATTTAATCCTGACACCATCACTATATTGTAGATGTGATTGTTCTGAGTTATTATTATTATTATTATTACTATTACAGTTACTATTATGTTCAGTTGAACAAGCTGTAATGTGGAGACAATAATACTAAACATATAGGTTCTTGTGAAGATGAGTTACATAAGACAGAACTTTTATTTGTGAGTTTTAAATCATAAAAGAGTATGGAATAGTGCCTGGCATGTAGAATGCATATGTGATTGGCTGAAAAACATGCCTTTACCACCAAAATTGTGCACATCCTAATCCTCCAGAAAATTATAAACATCTTATGTTACATTGCAGATAAAATTAATGCTATTTGGGGGTTCCTGGGTGCCTCAGTCAGTTAAGAGTCCAACTCAATTTCAGCCCATGTTATGATCTCACAAATTCGTGAGATTAAGCTGCATGTCGGGCTCTGCACTGACAGCATGGAACCTGCTTGGAATTCTCCTCTCCCTCTCTCTCTCTCTGTCCCTCCCCTGATTAGGATTTTCTCTCTCTCTCTCAATAAATTAATTGATTGATTGATTGATTAAATAAAGCTGTTAATCAGAAGATAAATAGATTATACTGAATAACCCAGGTGAACCCAACATAATCACAAGTGTTCTTTAAACATGTAAGATAGAGGCAAATGGAAGAATGTGGTCAGAAGGAAATGTGCAGTGATGTCATGTAAAGGCTCAACCTGGCATTCCTAGCTTACAAGGTAAAAGAGACCCCAGGCCAGGAGCCCCTAGAAACTAGGAAAGGTTAAGAAAAGGGATTATTTCCTAGAGTTTCAAATTAGGAACAGCTCTGCTGACAGCTTGATTCTTTCCCGTGAAATTTGTTTTATGCTTCTGATCTTTAGAATCTTAAATTTGTGTTCAAGCTACCAAATTAGTGGTATTTCTTGAGCAGCAATAGGAAACAAATACAGCGTATAAGTATTACATCTTATAATTTAAAATTTAACAATAAAGAAAATGACTAAAAGAGACTTATGTAATATTCCAAAGTCATACTGTACATTTTAGAGTGAGATTATAAACCCTGATTGTCTAAATTCCAAACTATCCTGTTCCTGTAACTACTGTGCTAAAATTTTTATGCTTGTTACACTATAAGAAAATTCAAGACAAAACACAGTTCAACTTTTCCTGCAGTTTTTAAAATCATTCATTATAGTGAAATAATCCATTCATATATCAAATAAACAGTTTTAATTCCAAGAAATCAAAAATAATTGCTAATTAAATTCTGAATTCTAACTTGTAGGTCCATTTCTGGCAAATGAAATTAATGATAAAATAGATCAAAGATCATAGCATGTTTATGGATATGTTATTGTATTAGATATACTTATTATACTTCAGCACAAATAAGAATTTTTACATTTTAATTCCTGACATAACTTACAAACCATAATATTCATATACAAGTTCAATAACTTTAGAGTTGAGCTGATTATATTTAAAGTGTCATATATTAGACATACTTATATAAATACAAATATAAACAGATTTTTAAATTTCTAGTATAACAGAGTGCTCACAGTATATATTAAATAAGTGTAGAAAATCAAACATACTATTATTATTTTTAATGTTAGGAAGAGGAATTATGAAGTTTCTATTTACTCAGTCTGTGCTTTGTTGAAATTTAGTCAGGTATAAAAAGAGCCTATGTGCTTTGAAAATAGGAATATTTTAGAGAAAAGATTGAGCTTAAGCATAAAGGAGTACCTAGTGCATAGCGCATAGGTACTAGATAAACACTTGTTGAGTAAATTTAAGAAAATACATGTTCTAAGGACTGAATTGAGTCTCCTTGAAATTCATATTATTGAAGCGCTATCCCAACATAATTTAGAGGTGGCCTTTGGAATTCAGATGAAGTCATATGGGTGGACCCTCATAATGAGAATAGTGCTCTTTTGAAAGAGACACCAGACTTTCATGCTTCACAGATGATATGATACTCTAAATGGAAAACCTGAAAGATGACACCAAAAAACTGCTAGAGCTGATACATGAATGCAGCAAAGTTACAGGATATGAAATCAACATATGGAAGTCAGTTGCATTTCTATGCAACAGACTCAAGTAACAGAAAGAGATATCAAAGAATTGATCCCATTTATAAGTGCACAAAAACCATAAGATACCTAGGAATAAACCTAACCAAAGAAGTAAAGGATCTGTATGCTGAAAACTATAGAAAGCTTATGAAAGAAACTGAAGAAGATACAAAGAATTGGAAAATATTCCATGCTTATGGATTAGAAGAATAAATATTGTTAAAATGTCGATACTACCCAAAACAATCTACACATTCAATGCAATCCCTACCAAAAAAATGCCAGCATTCTTCACAGAGCTAGAACAAGCAATCCCAAAATTTGTATGGAACCACAAAAGACTCAGAAAGACAAAGTAATGTTGAAAAAGAAAACCAAAGCTGGAGGCATCGCAATTCTGAACTTTAATTTAAGGTGTATTACAAAGCTTTAATCATCAAGATAGTATGGTATTGGGGCACACACACACACACACACACACACACACACAAACACACATAGGTCAATGAGATAGATAGAGAACCCAGAAATGGACCCACAAAGATATGACTAACTAATCTTAGGCAAAGCAGAAAAAGTGTCTAATGGAAAAATATAGTCTCTTTAGCAGGTGGGAGAACCTGGTAGCAACATGCAGAAGAATGAAACTGGACCACCATAGACAAAAATAAACTCAAAACGGATGAAAGATCTAAATGTGAGATAGAACACCATCAAAATACTGCAGGAAAAAACAGGCAGCAACCTCTTTGACCTAGGCCTCAGCAACTTCATACTTGACATGGCTCCAGAGGTAAGGGAAATAAAAACAAAAATGAATTATTGGGACTTCATCAAGATAAAAAGCTTCTTCATAGCGAAGGAAAACAATCAACACAATTAAAAGATAACCGATGGAATGGGAGAAGATATTTGCAAATGACATATCAGATATAGGATTAGTATCCAAAATATATAAAGAACTTATCAAACTCAACACCCCAAAAAACAAATAATCCAGCGAAGAAATGAGAAGAATACATGAATAGACACTTTTCTAAAGAAGATATCCAGATGCCTAACAGACACATGAAAAGATGCTACATATCACTTATATCACCAGGGAAATACAAATCAAAACTACAATGAGATAACACCTCACCTGACATCTGTCAGAATGTCTAAAATTAACAATTCAGGCAACCACAAATATTGGTGAGGATGTGGAGAAAGGGAAACCCCTTTGCAGTGTTGGTGGGAAAGCAACCTGGAGCAGCCACTCTGGAAAACAGTATGGAGGTTCCTCAAAAAATTAAAAATAGAACTATGCAATGACCCAGCCACTGCACTCTTAGGTATTTACCTATTCAAATGACACAAAAATGCTGATTTGAAGGGGCACATGCACCCCAATGTTTATAGTAATGTTATCAATAATAGCCAAATTATGAAAAGAGCAAAAATGTCCATTGACTGATGAATGGATAAAGAATATGTGCTATATATATATATATATATATATATATAAAATACAATGAAATACTTCTTGGCAATGAAAAATAATGAAATCTTGACGTTTGCAACAATGTGGATGTAACTAAATTGTATTATGGTAAGCAAAAGACAGATATCATATGATTTCACTCATGTGGAATTTGAGAAACTCAACAGATGAACATAGGGGAAGGGAAGGAAAAANCAATGACCCAGCCACTGCACTCTTAGGTATTTACCTATTCAAATGACACAAAAATGCTGATTTGAAGGGGCACATGCACCCCAATGTTTATAGTAATGTTATCAATAATAGCCAAATTATGAAAAGAGCAAAAATGTCCATTGACTGATGAATGGATAAAGAATATGTGCTATATATATATATATATATATATATAATACAATGAAATACTTCTTGGCAATGAAAAATAATGAAATCTTGACGTTTGCAACAATGTGGATGTAACTAAATTGTATTATGGTAAGCAAAAGACAGATATCATATGATTTCACTCATGTGGAATTTGAGAAACTCAACAGATGAACATAGGGGAAGGGAAGGAAAAATAAGATAAAAACAGAGAGGGAGGCAAGCCATAAGAGCCTCTTAAATACAGAGAACAAACTGATGGTTACTGGAGGGGAGATGGCTGGGTGTATACGCTAAATGGGTGATGGGCATTAATGAGGGCACTTTTCAAGAAGAGCGTTGGGTATCATATGTATGATATAAATCACTGGACTCTACTCCTGGAGCAAGACTACACTTTACCATAAACTCCAGTCGCCTGTGTGTTCATGTACCTGGCCTTCTGAGACAAACTGACACCAGCAACAGAACAGCGAGACCCTTCCCCAGAGGATCAGCACATGTCCCTGCTACAGTGGGTGACTAAAATTTGGAGTTTTGAAACCCAGGTGTCCCACTTGACATCAAACACAGGAGAACTGTTCCACTCAATGGGCAGACGGCTTAGACACAGAAAAAGTGAAGGCAGAGATCTGAGAGAAGTCTGGGAAAAATGAGGAGAGATGGTTCACTTTTAAGTAAGGATTTTCTGAACAGCGGTGGGAGCAAGCTCCCTTCTCCAGGGAGGGAAGAGGGAGTTGACACCATTTTACCATAGTCCATCACCACAGTCATACTTCAATAGCACAAGACCCTCAGTTGAGGCCTAAGCCACTTACATAAGCCCTACCTCACTATATTCTGCAAGTATTGTTGTTGTTATCGTTGTTTTATCAGAACAAGTGTGCCTGAAAGTCAGAGCAGTAGTGGGCCCCTCACCCAGATCAGCACAAACCCTTCATACCCACCAAATCTACAGAACACAAAGTGCTGCAAAGCTTCAGCTCTAGAGGAAATAGGATGTAGCCCTTTTTATCAAGCCAACCAAAACACACCTATTTAAAGATTGCCATACACTGGGCAAGATCCAAACACTCCTCACTACAGGCAAGGATAAACACTGCAAAGGACTGACCAGAGGAAAGATAGCCAAAACCTAATAGCAAACTGCACATAGCATACACCAGAAGCATCTCTCAGAGTGTCAGACTCTGGACATTACATGATCTCTTTTATTATAGTCATTACTCTCAGGAGCAGAAAAATAGTAGACTGTCCTAACACAGAGAAGACAGAGACCTACACAAAATGCCAAGATGGTGGAGGAATTCATTCTAAACAAAAAAACAAAAAGAGGTCACAACTAGAGATCTATTCAAAACAGATATAAGTAATATACCTGAAACAGAATTTAAAATAACAATCATAAGGATACCAGCTGGTCTTGAGAAAAGCATGGAAGACACCAGGGAACCCCTTATTCCAGAGATAAAAGACATAAAACTTAGGCTGAAATAAAAAATGTTACAACTGAGATGCAAAACCAACTAGATGCACCACAAGGATAGAAGAGGCAGAGGAACAAATAAATGATATAGAAGATAAAATTATGGAAAATAATTAAGATGAAAAGAAGGAAATAAAAATATTATATCATAAATGTAGACTTAAGAAACACAGCAACTCTTAAAAGCATAATAACATTTGCATAATAGGCGTCCCAGAAGAAGAGCGGGAAAAGGAGGTAGAGCTTTATTTGAGTAATTATAGTTGAAAAATTCTCTAATCTGGGGAAGGAAACAGACTTCAAAATCCAGGAAACACAGAGGACTTTCATCAAAATCAACAAAAGCAGGCCAATAGCAAGACATCTCATAGTAAAATTTGCAAAACACAAAGATAAACACAAAGATAAGGAAAGAATTCTGAAAATAGCAAGGGAAAAGAAATCTCTGACCTACGAGAGAAGAGAAATAAGATTAGCAGCAGATGTCTCTGCAGAAGCTTGGCAGGACAGGGGCATCTGGGTGGCTTAGTCGGGTAAGCGTCCGACTTTCGCTTAGGTCATGATCTCATGGTTCGTGGGTTCGAGCCCCGCGTCGGGCTCTGTGCTGACTGCCAGCTCGGAGCCTGGAGCCTATTTCAGAGTCTGTATCTCCCTCTGTCTCTGACCCTCCCCTGCTCACGCTGTCTCTCTCTCTCCTAGAAATAAATAAAAATATTAAAAAAAAAAAAAAGAAGCTTGGCAGGACAGAAAGGAGTGACAGGATATATTTATTGTGCTAAGTGGGAAAAATATGCAGCCAAGAAAACTTAATTCAGCAAGGCTATCATTCAGAATAGGAGAGATAAAGAGTTTTCCAGACAAAAACTAAAGGAGTTCATGACCACTAAACCAGCCCTGCAAGAAGTATTAAACTGGACTTTTTAAATACGAAAGAAAAAGCAAAAGCAACAAAAACTAGAAAGAAAGAGAGAAAATCTCCAGAAACAGCAACTCTGCAGGTAATGCAGTGGCACTAAATTCATATCTATCAATAATCACTCTGAAGGTAAATGAACTAAATCCTCAAGTTAAAAGACATAGGGTATCAACATTGATTAAAAGAAAAAACAAATCCATATATATGTTGCTTACAAAAAACTCTATTTATTATTTTTAATAATTTATTAATGTTTGTTTACTTTTCAGAGAGAGACAGAGACAGACTACAAGCAGGGGAGGAGCAGAGTGAGAGGGAGACACAGAATCAAAAGCAGGCTCTAGGCTCTGAGTTGTCAGCACAGAGCCCAATGTGGGGCTCGAACTCACGAATATTAAGATCTGAGCCAAAGTGAGATGCTTAATCAACTGAGCCAGCCAGTCACCCCAAGACACCCATTTTAGACCTAAAGACACCTGCAGATTGAAAGTGAGGGCATGGAGAACCATTTATCATGCAGATGGATGTCCAAAGAAAGCTGGATTTAGACAAACTAGATTTTAAAACATAGACTATAACAAGAGATAAAGAAGGGCACTATATCATAATAAAGGGGTCTATCCAACAAGATCTAGTAATTGTAAATATTTATTCCCCCAACTTGAAACTACCTAAATATATAAAATAATAGCAAACATAAAGGAACTCATCGATAATAATACACACATAGTAGGGGACTTTAACACCCCACTTACATCAATGGACAGATCAACCAAACAGAAAATCAACAAGGAAACAATGCCTTTGAATGACATACCTAACCAGAACACACATTTTTCAGAATGCACATGGGACAGAATACACATTTTTCAGAGTGCACATGGGACATTCTCCAGAATAGATCACATGCTGGTTCACAAATCAGGCCTCAACAAGTACAAAAAGTTGGAATCATACCATGCATATTTTCAGACCATAACACTATGAAACTTGAAGTCACCCACAAGAAAAAATTTGGAAAGACCACATGTACATGGAGACTAAAGGACATTCTACTAAAGAATAAATGGGTCAACCAGAAAATTAAAGAAATTTTAAAAAAGATATGGAAACAAATGAAAGAGAAAATAAGACAGTCCAAACTTTGGGGTACAACAAAAGCAGTCTTAAGAGGGAATTATACAGCCATTCAAACCTACATTATGAAGCAAGAAAAGTCTCAAATATAAAACCTAGCCTTTTACCTAATGGAGTTAGAAAACAAACAGCAGATAAAACCTAAGGCCAGTAGAAGAAAGAAAATAATAAAGATTAGAACAGAAATAAATGATATAGAAACAACAATAACAAAAACCAGTTGAATAAATCAATGAAACTAGAAGCTGGTTCTTTGAAAGAATTAATAGAATTAATAAACCCCTAGCCGCACTTACCAAAAATAAAAGAGAAAGGACTCAAATAAATAAAATCATGAATGAAAGAGGAGAGATTACAACCAATACCACAAAAAATACAAACAACTATAAGAGAATATTATACAATAAATTGGGCAATCTGGAAGAAATGGTTAAAATCCTAGAAACTCATAAACTTTCAAAACTAAAACAGGAAGAATTAGAACATTTAAATACTGATAAGCAGGAAAGAAATTGAATCAGTAACCAAAAATCTCCCAACAAACAGAAGTCCAGAGCCATATGGCTTCCCAAAGGAATTCTACCAAACATTTAAAGAAAAGTTAATCCTATTCTTCTCAAACTGTTCCAAAACAATTAGAAATGGAAGGAAATCTTCCAAACTCATCTCATGAAGCGAGAATTACCCTGATTCTAAAACCAGTCAAAGACCCACTAAAAAAAGAGAAGAGAGAGAGGGAGCAGGAAAGGGGCAGTGAGAAGGGAATCCCAAGCAGTCTCCTTACTGTCAGCGCACAGATCAACATGGGGCTCAAGCTCACAAACCTTGAACAGACCTGAGCTGAAATCAGGAGTCAGACACTCAACTGACTGTCGCCTAGGTGCCTCCAAAATAAAATTCTAATAAACTTATTTTTAATTTAATCAGATGAGTCAAATAATATTCCCTCTTTTTAATAAATGCAGATACTACACTAGCTGTCATTTTTTTCATACATAATATTATAATCTTAATTTTCTCTAAGAAAATACCAAAAATAAATGTGTTCCATGAGTTTACAATTTTGTCTTCTTCAGCTCTTCAATCAGATTTACAGTTCAAATTTCTCTATTGGACATACCAGTGAAATAGATTTACAGTTATGTTTGAAATTTCTTGAGTTGGAAACAAGAGAATAAATATATGACTTCTTCTGCTTATGATTTTCTGTATCCACTCACAAGAATAATTCAACAAATAATGGGCCACTATATAGACATTTTATCACACTTTGGGCAATATATATATATTTATAACACAGACATAGAGCAGTCTCAACAGTGAAAATCTAAAAAGAGGTGTAAACTGTGAAAATGTCTGCAGCTTTTGAAGTGTACTGTTAAAGGAGGTGATGAAGGAGATGTTGATAACAGGATCAATCTATCTTGCACATTTTTGGGGGGGTCAGCAGACAGTCTGTGATGTTCACATGTGGTGAGAAAAAGATTGATCTTCTGTGTCATATTCAGTTTGTTTTTAAGTTTTATCACAGTATCACCAGTATAATTTTAACTTAAAGGGGTACAATAGATTTAACAATCACAGCTTTGTGGATCTAGCAATCTGGCAGTGCTTTTCTTTAAAACTCAGTAATGTTGGGCTGAATAATTGAAGAGAATAAACCCCAAATCACTTTGACAAACATATGTTGCACCCTTAGTAAGTGCAGGGACTATGATGGACACTTTGAATGTCTAGTCTCTGCCCTTGCTCTCTTCTCAGTATCATGGGGAAACTATCAAACAATAACACATTGTGCACATTATAAATAACAACACCAGGGTATCATAAACAACATAAGGTATTTTCACACAAAGTTATTGGGATATAGAGAAAAGGAACCTAATCTTGCTTAGAGACAAGAGAATAGTTTTTGGAAGGTTACAGGTTTTTGTTGTTACTGTTGTTGTTTTTAACAGAAATATGGCAAAGAATATAATAAAAAGGGAATAGTATGTGTAAAATACAGAGATGTGGAAAAAATCTGGCATATTCAAATAAGTACAAGTGGTTTGGTATGATGAGTTACAAATATATACGGAGGACTAACAGAAGATGAAGCAGAAATAAAAATTTGATGCTTCCCTAAGGGGTTTAGAATTTAATCTTAAGGTGGAAGGTCATCACTGATGCAATTATCATAAGGAAATGATAGTAGATATATATTCTGGGAAGATAATCTGGCCATAGTTTTGAAGCATATGGAAGAGGAAAACTGTGGAGAGTTAGGAAGCTTCTGTATTAAACTTTGTGAGTGTTGGAAAATCTAAGGCAAAGGAAACTAAAGTACAGGAAAGACAAAATCATTTTTAAAAAGGAAGTCTATAAATTATAACTGATAAGAGATGGCTAAAAGAATAGATATGAGAAATGATGTAAATGGGAATGATATCAGTGTTTTATACAGATTCTCTCTAGTCCTTAAAATAGCTATAAGAGCACTATAATTATATTCTAATTTTGTATATGGAAAAAAATGCCCAGAGTACTTACCTAAGTTGCCCAAGTCTCCCAACTAGTAAATCTTCAAATTCAGGTAATCTGACTTCAAACACCAGCCTCATTAAATCTCTATTATACTGAAAGAAAACCTATGCTAGAATGTTAGCACAGGTTACCGTAAGTAATGAGATAGACAAAAGTGTCATTCATTAGAATAAAGTTTTTTTTTTTTAAGAGATGGAAGTGAAAAGATAGTTCAATTTAAGATATGCTGAGTTTGATGTTTTCAGAACACTTGATAAGACATAAATGATAGAAAATTCAATGTATACATCTGAAAAACAAAATGAGGAGTCTTGTACTAAACTATAGTTAGTTTAATGACTTAGAAGACAAGTCATCTTCCTCGGAGAATTCATAAGAGAAGGCCATGGATGAGATCTTGAGAAGCAAAGTAACATTAAAGAAATATACTTCACATAAGGCAACAGCACCATTTATGAAAAGCTCTAATTGAAATAAAATTCTTGAAGATACATTCTGCATATAAATGTACCCAATAATCATATCTTTATAGCAATTCAAAACAAATATATCCATTTTCTACTATCAAAGATTCATTTAATATTTAAAGACAGCCATCATCTATTACTTAGACATTTCCTTTTCGGGGAATTCCCCATTATTATAATATGAATTCTGAAAATTAGCACCATAATAAACACTTTTTGAATTATGTTACTGGCTCTAGAATGCACTTGTTAAAACATCTGTTCCTGGCTAGAGAAAATTACATTTACCCTTAGCATATATTAGTTTATTAGATTAACTTTATTGAAAACAATTCAAATCTTTAAGCAAAATCAACATAAACTAAGGCAGTTTTTACTCTAGAATCAGAAGACAACCCAGAGAATAGGGCACTCTCCATAAAGAATGCTCTTAGTGAGACGTTGAAAAGTACAGTCATCATGAACATCCTGGAGCAAATCCCTTGGATGAAAATTCAGAACACAGACAGGAATTAAAGGCCTATTGTTGTGCTTTATTGAAATTTCCCACTGTTGACTTTGTATACATAAAAGGTAAAGTTAAAATCAGCGTTAACTATCTTTGTAAAATATCTTCCTGTCAGGCTGTATGGCATGTTTTTCATTAAGTATTTAGTGTTGATGCTTAGTACTGTTACACAGTCTGATTTCTCTTAATTCAGAGTTGTCTCCATATATTCAGTAGAAAATCCCAAGATATTCACTATGCTCAAAGTACTGTGCTGGCTATTACCAGAGACATAGAGATGGGTAAGATTGATTTTCTCTCTAGGAGGTAGGGAAGTTTTATTCAAAATTTCAAAACAGATTCCCATTTTATTTCATGAGATTATTGACAGTTCATATTAAGTATAAACCAATGATTTTAACTGTGTAAAATATAAAACACTAAATAATAATATTTTAGATATTATTGATGAAGTTGAATATATAGAATAAATGTGGAACTTGTTACAACATTCTAAAGATAACAGTTGAGGTATATTTTTAAATAATTAGCGTATCTTACTAAGATGTAGAAGTGACACAAATTTTAGTGTTTAACTCCACATTTTTCCATAGTAGAGAAGTAGCCCCTTCATCATTTAAATATTGAAAACTCTGAATTAAAAAAATAGATTTATTTTTGTGGATGATAAATATGTCCCTGGCTATGACCCAAACGATGAAACTTAAAAGATATAAAACTACAAAATGGATTTTAGTAATTAGTCTGTTAGTGATAATATCAAGTAACACATTATAAAGAAACAGCATTACCATGAAAGTTTTGACACACTTTTGATATTGAACAAAAACAAATGATTCAAAAAGGCAATATATCATAATGAAAACCTTTACTTATTTTGCTCTTCTTTCTGTACCTCAATAATACCTTTCCCAGATTGGTGCTATCAAAACATTCAATAAGTATGCATGATAAGTTTGGAATTGTAAAACAATGCAGTATTTATACTTTAGAAATTATGCCTAAACAGTTATGAAGATTAAAATGAAATTATATAGTCCAATTACAAAATCTCCTTTTGTGATGTTAATTTTCTTGCAGAACAACTGTTGTATAATAGCAAAGATTGGTTTTTCCATTGTATTGCTTCAAGATTAATTAAAATACTTGTTCTAGTGTATTGCAAATGGGAATCAAACATGTCATTGATGAAGGTTGGTTGTATTGGTGATTATAATTATGATTCTTATTCTGTGGCTTTCTCATGATCATAACTACATAATTCACCTTTACTCTCCACAAGCTCTTCCAAAACCCACCAAAAAAAAATTCCACAACTGGAGTGTGGATAATGATATGATAAACTGATATCAATGACTGTGTCATCAAATAAAGTATTTCACTGTCACTGTTGCTGAAAAACTGTTGTATAACAATATATTTTATCTAAAATACTCAAATATGATTTGCTCACAAAAACAAAAATACATTTTGTCAGGTGGATCTATTCAAATTATCTACGATATGAATACATATTTCTTAGTTTTCTTAACTCACATTTGAAATAATTTTGCTTTAGGATTGTAAAGTCTTTTCACTTTTTTGCATTTTTTATGATACTTGTTTTAATATGATTGATGAATAATCTAACTCCTGGTAGTTTCCTCCCATTCTAATGTTCAGCATCTCTTCCTCTTTTATCCCTAGTTTTATCACCCAGATTTCATTCTTCAACTCTGTGCTCACCTTAGTCTATGTATTTTATGGAATACCTAATTCACAAGTGGGTCCAACTACTGTGTATGTTAGTGTCCTAAATAAATCTCTAATTCAGAAATTTGTTGAGTTCCAAACCTTCATATCCA
Source organism: Crocuta crocuta (assembly GCF_008692635.1). Taxonomy (NCBI): domain Eukaryota; kingdom Metazoa; phylum Chordata; class Mammalia; order Carnivora; family Hyaenidae; genus Crocuta; species Crocuta crocuta. The sequence goes on from NW_027531898.1 coordinate 830,971, forward strand.
ATTACTGCTAGATGTTTCTGCTTAGATAACACACAATAACCACAAAGTTAACCTGTTCAGATTTAATTCATCATCTTTTCCCCAGAGTACCTTTAACTGTTTTTCATAATGTACCCCAACAGCTCCATGTTCTTCAAAACCACTTAGACTTCATGCTTCTTCTTGCTCCTTAGATCTAATCAGTTAATAAGTTGCCCAGATTCTATCTCCTTAACACCTCTTAAAATTCATTCCATCTTTCCATAGCTGCTCTGTGGCCTTTGTTCAGGCTTTTATCATTTTTTCTTGGATTATGAAGATCATCATATACATTTTCTTCTCTCTTCTACTAGAATTCTGTATAGGATCTCAGGGATAGGTGTAGATATAGGATCTCAGATAAAGGGAGGTGATTTGGTGATATCTCAAGTGAAAAGAAGGAAAAGGAAAGGGAAAAAAACAAATGCACAGCTGAGTTAACCAGCGGGTCACCAACATGGGATCCCCTGAGGGCCTCAGAATTCTCAGCTGGGAAGATAGAAAAACCGGTATTTATCCACTGGTTCTTATCCTCTGGCCAAGTGTTACTGCATGGAGTATTTATTCTCTCAAATTTCCAGGTGTACGCATGCAAGAATACCAAGTGGTTTGTCAGGTGTCCAAAGGCATAGCTTCAGAAACACCCTAGGATTGGGACATCTGGGTGGCTCAATCGGTTAAGGGTCTGACTTTGGCTCAGATCTTGACCTCCTGGTTCTTGGATTTGAGCCCTGCATAGTGCTCTGTGCTGACAACTCGGAGCCTAGAGTCTGCTTCAGATTCTGTGTGTCTCTCTCTCTGCCCCTCCTCTCCTGCTTGTACTCTCTCTCTCTCTCTGACACACACACACACACACACACACACACACACACACACACACTAAACATTAAAAAAAGACCCTAGGATAGAAAGCAAGTGGTATAGTGAAACTGAGACAAGATACTGTCCATTATACCTAATCAAATCTGTTTACTGTCTCAGTGACTAGAGGTGAGCTGAGAAGCAGCCATAGACAGGGTCTTGTGTAAGTGCTCTTTCTATGGCATAAATCTGATGATGCAGTGCTCATACTCATACATCTCATGGCTTTCTAAAGATGAAGCTCCTTAGCATAGCATCCAAATGTTCCCTCAGAAGCTGTATATGTCTTCCAACTCTGAGTCAACTTTCCTCTTAAGTGATCCTGTGTCTATTATAGTATCTGAAATATAAACACATGCAAGAGTTCTTTATTATCAAAGGTTGCTTAGTACAGGAAAAAGACACAAAGTAAATGCATTTAAAACAGGAGTCAAATTGTATCAGGAATAGTGGCAATAGCAGCACTAGTGGCGTGGGATGGTGGGAGTGACTAATAGAAAATTTGCATTACAGTGACTAAGAAATAAAAATACAGTTTATTCCTTGTTTATTTTAACAAGTCTGCTTATAGGGCAGCTGTATTCTGATTCTTAAATACATTTTAAACTTGTTACTTTTTTAGCATAGAATTTTTCTAACAACATTTTGTAATAGTGTGAAATTATATCCTTTATCATGATTTCAGTTTTACAAAAGGATAATAAAGAATGTCTTTTTAACTACAATATAGGAAGTTTTCATTGGTTTCTCCAAAGAGCTACCTTAAATCTTGATTTGTAAACCATTCTTTAAAAAAATAACTAACATATAACTTTATCAATATTTTCTTCTTCATTTGTTAACTGCTCTACCTTTTAAGATCTTCATTTGGCAGTGGCATTGTATGTGACTGGCATAGTCCACAAACATAATTTTATTGACATAATGAAAATGTAATTCTTGCAGGATATGCACTTTCACTTTCTAATTAATTTGCATTGCATTTGCATTGCATGGACTAATGTTTACAGAACACTGTAATAAGTGAACAGAGATATTGATAAAGAATTTGAGAAAAGGAGCAGTGATACTCAGTAATGTGAAGTGGCTGGCAAGGGAAAGAGGGAGGTATTTTCTAGAGAATAATTTCATAAGCTGTCAGTTCCTTGGTGATTACTCCCATGCTATAGTGAATTTTGTTTATCTTCAACCTCATAACTGTGGGGATTCAGAGAAGGATAATGAGAATACACTGTATATTTATCTTTTGTTCTTTTATTGTTCTCAGAGGAGCCTTCCTTTTCTATTAAAATTGCCAGTGTACTCCTCTTTCTCCAATTAGACTCTAAATTCTCTGAGGTTAGCTGACTTTTAATAATGATAAGCAATAGCAATAATAATTATTGATCATGAGGTTTACTTTCGGACAATAGTTTTGGTAAGACTTTTATATGACTTTCATGAGAACCCTAGAAGGCACTTTACACTTGAGTTGTTATTGCTATTCCATTATATGTATAAGAAAACTAAAGTACAAAAGGTAAGCGAAAAAGTACAAAAAGACAAGTCATCTTTTTCATCTATATACATAAAAATGGTGAAATGAGATTCAAATCTGGTGGGCATCAGAATCTTTGTATTTATTATAAGCATGAATTAAAATAACATCCAGAGCTTCATTGGATAAAGTCCTTTCTAGATTTTTTAAAGAATATGTGATAGGTGTTATGGTAACTGTTTTGGAAACACCTTGGGGGGGCCCAAAACCTCTGGTAGTCTCCTCTTACTGATGTTAAGTCTGACCAGTGTGTTTGAGTACAGTCAGCTTGACTGTTCTTACAATGTTTGATCTAATGATTTGTGTAGCCATTAATGCCAGATCCGTTATTCCATTAGTGATTACAAAATGGTGATTTTTAAAAATTTATTTTGCATTTATTAGAAAAATTCTTTCATAAAGAAAAAAATCCCATGTCAAAGACAATAATTACAGAACAAATGGGGTGCCTCAGTGGCTAGTCAGTTAAGTGTCTGACTCTGGACTTCTCAGGTCATCATCTTGGGGTTTGTGGCATCAAGCCCTGCATCAGGTTCTGTGCTGACAGTGTGGAGCCTGCTTGGGATTCTCTCTCTCCTGTGCTTCTCTACCACTTGTGCTCACATGCATGCATACACTCTCTCTCTTAAAATAAATAAACAAACTTTAAAAATTTTAAATAGGGTAATAAAACGAATATCATATTTTACACTTATTTAGCGTGTTTTGTCAGTTTAGACACTTTTCTTCCTTCTGTGCATTTGGCTCCCCTTGGAAGAAAATATTAGGCTAAAGCACTACCTCTTCAGGGAAACTTTCTCTGGCTTCTCACCTAAGCCCCATTTATTATTTCTCTATATTCCATTTTATCTTCATCCTAACTATATCTATTTTTTTCTAAGCCTCCCTTCTTAAAAGATACACTCCCTGAAGACAGGAAACAAAAAAAAAAAATGGAAAAGAAAGATATTATTTCTCAGGTGAGACCTACTTACTAGAGGCAATTCCACTCATTCCTTTCCCTACAATGCTTTTAGTAAAGCATTCACACGTTAAAATATTCCCTATAGCTGTGAAGGATAGAGTCATCCTTGCAGTTTGTGTATGGGTACCAGTCATGTGCCTAAAGGGAAAGAAGCAGTGCAAAATGTGGAAGCTCAGAAGATGTAGGTAAGATGAAAAAAGGTATCATTTCAATTTATGGTTGGAAATCAAAATCCTGAAGTTAGTAATATATGTCATATTTAAGTGGATCCATGGCTTAAATTTTCTTACAAAACATATACATGTTCTATAGTCCATGGTATTTAGGGATAAATATTGAAGACACTTCAACTCCTTCATTAAATAAAACCTAACTCCATTTTATTCATTGGCTCTAGAATAGACCAATATTTTCAAAAACTCATCTATTATTATAGCACACTTTTTAAATATTTGATATTTGGTATTATTTATTTGAGTCAATATAGATAAAATTCAAAAATTATTTATAGATGAAAAATAAGCTGTTTATGTTTCCACTATATGTGTGTATTATTTTATGAATTGTAAAACCTATTCTCTTATTTCACAGAATAGACGTAGAGGTTTAAAATGTAATGCTTTCTTCCCTCTTATTATCCAACTGTGAAAACATGTGTTTTTCTTATTCACAGAATGGAGGATGAAGAAACTTTGTTTAATGTATAGTGATTACATAGTAAACCATACTGCATCCATTTAAACAAAAGAGTGAAGGTGCCAAGTCATTTTCGAAAGACAACCAGAGTCATTAAATTAGAAACAGCTGGGGCAGACATAGACTCATCATATGCCACCACTAGAGAAGGAGACAAATGAGGAGATTAGTGCAGAAAAGTGGTTGATCCAAAACAGAAAGGGAATTCCAGAAAGGATAGCTTACTTTTAAATGGAGAAGGGACAGTTGTTATGGAAACAAGAAAAGTATGGGGCCATGTGCATTACAGGTGCCTTGCTTAGGATGGAGGTTTCCCAGGCAGTAAAGTTGTTTCTACATTTCAGCAATGACATTTTTATTACTTTTGTTCTGAAACAGAAGTTATAATGGAGCTTCTAATGTTACCAAAATCTACAAAAATAATACAATTTAATATATATTTAGTACATCATTTACATTTATTTTGGTTTGGTTCTTTGCCTTGCTTTATATTAGGGATTTTATACAAATTTGAAAGTGAATTTGTTACTCTCTATTTTATTTATAATAAATATAAAATCATATTTCCATGTATAATGCTAGTAAGCATAATGTGGTATATACTTCGGGTGGTAATTTTCCATACTCCAAGTAGTTGTTGCGTAAAGTAAATTATATCATCCATGATACCACAACCTAATACCACTATCAGTCATCTTGTAACCGAAACTAGCTGACAATGGATTTATGAGCAAAACATTCTTTGAGATGCACTTTAAGACTTCAGTCTTTGAAAGGAACATCACATTTCCATCATCTCTTTGAGATTATGCTAACACTGAACGATTGCAAATTTCTTCAGGTTAATCTTATTTTATTTGCTTCCTCAAATATGTATTGCATGCTTAAGGATGTGCCATGTACTATGCTCTGTCTACATTTCTCATTGTTCTTGAACTTTAACAGTTCTTGAACAGAGGCCAATCTTATCCAATAGGCAATGTGATAAGCACTAGGAAATATATTAAGCTACTAATTAACACAAGAAGATAATAATAATGGCTAGTTCTTTTGTTAAGTGCTTACTATGTGCTCAGCGTGATTATTAGGCTTAACATTTATTAACCTATTTAATTCTTATAATGGCTATATGATTTGACTGAAACAGAGTTTAAACTTGCCTGCTTATATAGAGTGTCAGAACTGGGATTCAAAGGTTGTCAGTTTGGCTTCAGACACTGAGGTCATAAACTATGTTATATTCTACCCATTCCTTAGAAATCAGTCAAAAGCCTTGGTCTACTATTTTGAATTTAACACTACAATGGGCTGTCATACACACACGAAAATAGAGAAAGAAATGACCAAAACAGAAGTCATCATAACCTTGAAAATGTATTTCAATGATTAAAAAAAATCAAGGATCTGAGGCTTCTGGGTGGCTCAGTTGGTTGAGCATCCATCTCTTCACTTTGCCTCAGGTCATGATCCCAGGGTCATGGGATCAAGCTCTGCATCTGTCTATATGCAGAGCATGGAGCCTGTTTAGGATTCTCTCTTTCTCTCTCTCTGTCTCCCTCTGTCCGTCTCCCCAGCTCATGCTGTCTCTCTCTCTCTCTCTCTCAAAATAAAATACCTTGACTTACTACATAAAGTCTTTAAAAACAAATGGAGCAGTGGACTTAAAACTGTGGCTTATATCAAGTGAGTTAGACACACTCAATTATTGCTATTACTTCTGATGTCAAAGAATAAAAAGAAAGCATAAGTAAAAAATACAAAGTTTAATAACTTATCTCTAGTGATGCAATTCTTTGAGAGTTTATTGATAGGAAAAAGCAGGGGTTTGTTGTGTTTTTTTTAGTCCTAGAAAAGGACACAATAGTCAAGGTTGTGATGCTAATTATGGATTGGAAACTCACATTAAGATAGGATAAAATGGGTGCACAGGTATGTATTCATTTGATTAAAACAAATTCCATTATTTATTGATCAGGAAATGTCTCCAGAGATGTCTAGTAACAGTGTGATGTACTGAGTTAACTCAGAGTTTAGTCCCTTTATCAGATTCAGTTGGTTAGATCCAGGTGTGATGAAATATAACATTTTTATATCATTTAGGCAAGTGCTGTTGCAATCATAAAATTTCCTTTCATAGTCTCACAGCATTATGGATATAACTTACATACCCTTAATTTGAGGTAATTGTTTTTCATTGTTAGGATGTTTTAATGATGGTTATTTATTTATACAAGCAAATTGTTTTAACTTCTCTATCCTTCTGAAGACACAGGACTGCTGGCATTTCCTGCAATTGTATAATTGATATTTACCCCTAATTTATTAACTCATTCATTCAACCATTGTTTCACTCAAAACATGGTGTTAAAAACTGGTGGAACTCACAATTCATGATCTTGTTTGACCTTCTAATTTAATTATTTTATTCAACCCTACTTTTATCCACCATTTAGAAGGAAGGATAGTAAAACCTGGGGTGAAAAAAATACATGATTTCTTCATTTAGTCTTTTTAAAAAAGATTAAAAACAACCAATATTTTACTTAGGTTGACTAGTTAACCCTTTCCACCAGTGGTCATAAATGTATTTTGACTTCATTGTAATGACTCAGATATGAAGGAGTAGTAGAGTACTGTAATTTGTAGGACATGAATTTTGGATTCATGTTTGGTAGACCAGTTTTCTTACTTGCCTTCTGAAAAATAAAAAATACTATTGCCTGAAATTTTTTATGAATTACATCAGATAAAATATAAGTTGATTTTTAGGGTAGAACATAGAGATCATAAAGGTTGGTCCCAGTGAATATCATCAAAAGCAAGACATATAACCATAATTGGCAAAAACAACCACTACCCTAAAATATACAGTTGGCATATTAATTATAGTACTAACATTATGAGACCTTCCATGATGTGCACAGCACAATTGCTGGTTTTAAATCTTTTTAATGTTTATTTATTTTTGAGAGAGAGAGAGAGAGAGAGAGAGAGAGACAGAGTGCAAATCGGGGAGGGGTAAACAGAAAAGGAGACAGAATTTGAAGCAGGCTCCAGGCTCTGAACTGACAGCTCAGAGCCTGCCATGGGGCTCAAAGTCATGGACCACAAGATCATGACCAGAGCCAAAGTTTGATGCTTAATCAACTGAGCCACCAGGCACCCTGGCAATTGCTGGTTTTAGATTGTCATAATCGATCATGTGCATAGACACTCTAGTAGAAAGTATTGATTCATTCTGAGAATATAAAGGATTGGCCCAAGAGAACTTCTTCAACAAAAATGTGAAGTAGAAATTAAAAGATATAAAGAATATTAAAATTCTCTAATAAGGGGCCCCAAATGACTGCTCAAAATAAAATGGTGAAGACCTCTGATTCAAGGTGGGCACTAGAGTACTTGTTTAATAGCTCTCATAAATGATAATGGTGACAACAAGGAAAATATTAAGAAAAAATGTGGAAAGAGGAAGGAAATGGAAAGAGAGAAATGGGAAGTTAAGGAAGAGGAGGCGAGAAAATTGAATATTAAGCTTCATGCAGGAATTAATAATTACCTTCACAACTATGATTGCGAACCCTGACTCAGTGTCCCACAGCTTCTTGAGAGAGAAAACTGCAAGTTGACATGTTCTGCTGTTTTTTAGAGTATCCACATGCAGGAAAGATATCTAGAACTGCACAACTATAGAGGAAAACAAACATTCCAAACTTTTATCTTTTAATACATGTAAAGATAGGATGGACAAAGTCCAATATACATGTAATAGGAGTTCAAAGAGGACTGAATCAAGCTCATGGTAAGTAGGTTCAAGTCAAATCAATAATAAAAAAAAAAATCTCCTGACTGAAATAAAGTCTTCGCTCTGATTCAAAAGGTTCTGTGAAATACTAAGCAATGCGTGTTGTAAAAACTCATATGGAACTAAGCACTTAATGTTAGTCAAAAAATTGTAAAAATTAATAGACATAAAAGGGAAGCTAATATGACTCAGATCCTATCAACACTAGATGCTAGAAGACCATAAAACAATTTTTAATAGTTTATTTTCAAGTTGGTTTACATATAACACCCAGTGCTCATCCCAACAAGTGCCCTCCTCCATGCCCATCATCCCCCTTCCTTTCTCTCCCACCCCCCCTCAGCCCTCAGTTTGTTCTCATAAAACAATTTTTGTCAAGTTCTGCTGAGTGATTCTGAACCCAGAATGTATAGCCAATCAAACCTTAAAAATTAGAAAATTTCTGACTTGCAAGTTTTACTACAATATATTTTCTATGTATTATTTCAAACCTAAATTAATAAGATATACCTTCTTGTGGAATAAACAAGTAATAGTAAAATTAAAAATACAAGAGGTAGAAAGCAATAAAACAGGACATCAAGGTGCTCTGTAAAGAATGATTTCAGAAGAAATTATATATCATCTCATAAGCTTAATAGACAATCTGGAAGTGCAAATAAGTAATATATTAATGAAATGAGGGTACATAAGTCTTCCGATACATTAAAATGTGTATTTTAAAAAGGAAGTCCAAACTTTGGGAAGAAATGTAGAATAAATAGGTCATGGTGATTGATAGTGATGTTCAGGTCAACTTTATCCTTATTGATATTCTTCCTACTTGATCTATCAATTACTGAAAGAAGGGGATTGAAGTCTCATTTATAATAATGGATTAATATATTTCTCCTTGAAGTTCTATCAGTTTCACCTCAGAGATTTGGACACTGTTGTTAGGTGCATACACTTTTAGGATTGTTATGCTTGGAGGATTGATTTTGTAATACCTGCCTTTATTCCTGAAAATTTTCCCTTTTCTGAAGTCTGCTTTGCTTGAAACAACTATAATTTACTCTAAGTCATTTTTGATTAATGTTAACATGATATACCTTTTTTAATCTTTATAATTCTATCTGCATCTCGATAATTAAAGTGATTGTTTCTAGACAACATGCAGTTAAGTCTCTTAATTTTTTAATCCACTGTGACAGTGTATCTTTATTTGGTATATGTAGGCCATTTTATTCTTGTTTCTCTCTCTTCCCTAGTTTTACTTGAGTGTTGTACTAACTTGCTTGAGATACCATAATAAAATACCACAAACGGGGTGGCTTAAGCAACAGATTTATTTTCTCACAGTTCTGGAGGGTAGAAATATCAAGATCAAGATCTAGGTAGGGTTGGTTTAGTAGGAGGCATCTCTCCTTTTTAAAACCACTTTTTTTTTTTTTTTTTTTTTTTTTTGCTGTGTTCTCATGTCTTCTGTGCACATGCATCCCTGGTGTCTTTTTCTGTGTCCAAATTCTTTTTTCTTATAAGGGCACCATTCAGATTGGAAGCGGGCCCATCCTAACAGTGTCATTTTAACTTACTCATCTCTTTAAAGGTCCTTTCTCCAAATGCAGCCACATTTTGAGTTACTGGGGTATATAGTTCAACATATAAATTTTGGGGATGGTGCATAAGCCAGCCTATTGAGAACATATTATGTTTAATTTTCTCCATTCTTTGATATAAATTATTCTTTTAAAACATGTTAATAGTTGCTCCGGAGTTTAAAATATATTTTTTAAGTAATCTAAATTTACCTTCAAAAGCACTGTACTGCTTCACTTGAGCGAAGGTAACTTCAAACAAAGCATTCCTAATTCCTCCCTCCCATCCATGATGAGAATCTCACTTGTCCATATGCTATAATAACCTAACACATTGTCATTATTATTACCTTAAATAAACCTTTGTATTTTAGGTCAATTACCAACAGGCAAAATAGACTTTATTTTACTTTCATTTCATTTACTTTTACTTCTTCTGTAATATTATTCCTTTCTTAATGTAAATAAAGTTTCTGATTTATATAACTTGCTTCTTTAAAACATCTTTTATCACTGACTGCAGGGAACATCTACTGGGGAAATGCAATTCAGCTTTTATTTCTCTGAGAAAGTGTTTCTCCTTCAGTGTTAAAGAAAAATCCCATTGTAAGTAAGATTCTAGGTCAATAGTGCTTTTCAGCACTTTTATTATTTCACTCTACTTTCTTCTTGCCTGTATAATTTCTGATGAGAAATATACTATAATACTTATCTTTGTTCGTCTGTAGGTAATCTTGCATTTTTGCTATGTACTTTTAGATGCAACTATCCAAAAATGTTGTTCAGAATAATTTTATTATCCAAAAATGATGTACTTATTAAATGTTGTACTCATTAAAATTTTGTACTTCGAAATATGTTGTACTTATTAAAATTTAAAACTTCTATGTGAAAGCCATGGTTTAGAGAAACAAAAGTTAAGCCATAGAATGGGAGAAAATATTTAAAAAGCACACAGTTAATACTTCTATCCAAAATACATAAAGAATTCTTATTATACAATGATGCAAGACAGCACAATTAGAAAAATGGGTAAAAAATCTGACCATATTACCAAAGAAGATATACAAATAGAAAATAAGCATATAAAAATATACCCAATATTATTTATAATTAGAGACTCGCAAATTTTTTTTATAAGATAATTAGATTTTTTTAAAAATTTATTTCTAGGAAAGAGAGGGAGACAGCATGAACAGGGGAGGGTCAGAGAGAGAGGGAGACACAGACTCTGAAATAGGCTCCAGGCTCTGAGCTGGCAGTCAGCACAGAGCAGGACGCAGGGCTTGAACCCACAAACCACGAGATCATGACCTAAGCGAAAGTCTGACGCTTAACCGACTAAGCCACCCAGGCGCCCAGAGACTCGCAAATTTAAACAATGTAACTTAGTAATAAAATGGCTAATATTGAACAAACTGATAATACCAATTTCTGGTAAGAATTCAGAGTGACAGAAATCTTTATTCATTGATTGTGGTAATTCTAAATAGTAAAGCCATTTTGAAAGACATTAGCAGTTTCTTACAAAACTAAAACTAATTAAGTAATTAAGTAATTGCTCTCCTGTATATTTAACCCTTAAAAAATGTATGTACACATGAAAATCTTCACATGAATGTAATTTTCAGCTTTATTCATAGTTACCCCAAACTGCAGCAACGAATAAACCCTTCAATAAGTAGATGGATAAAAACATCTGTGGTATTTCTATATGATGGAATATTATTCCTTAATAAATACAAATGAGCTATTAAGCTATTAGAGACATAGACACATCTTAAATGTATATTTATAAATATAAACCAATCTGAAATGACTATATACTGTTTGATCCCATTAATATGAACATTTTGATAATGGCAGAACTACAGAGATGATGAACAGATTAGTGGTTGACAGTGGAAATAGGTAATGGTTAAATATATGAAGCACGGAAATTTTAGAGTAATAAAATTATTCTTAATTATACTGTAATAGTCAATAAGTGACACTCTATTAAAACTTATAGAATTTTAGAGCATAAAGAGTAAACCTTAATGTATGTGAATTTTAAAAATATAATATTAGGTTTTGGGGGTATCCCTGTTTGGCATGACGAAGGTGACAACAGTCTGTTTTAAATGTTGAGCCACACTGAAGAGGTTGGGAAGAAGGCGCCACACTAGATAACTTTAGAAATGAGTGAAGTTTTTTATCTAGTTGATAAAGCTTTACCCATGATCTATTGGGTTCTGATACTGCGATTCACATGTACTGGACATGTGTGTACTGAAATTGAACGAGTAATACAGGAGTGGCAGATGGTGGGAGCCAGGTTTCTCATTGTTGGCTGTGGAGTTTACAGATAAGAAATGAGAAGAGGCTAGAATGATGAAATAGAGTTGGAGGTATCAAAAGGAAACCATGTGTAATCTAGTATACACATAGATGGTTGTGTATGGAAATGTTTACACATGTGTGCAGGTACACAGGCAGTACCTGCACATGTACCCCCTTGTTCTGTCACCTGAGAGGGGCTGGAAGCCACGCCTAGAGGCCAGCACTTCATTTCTGATAACATTCTCCAATGAGAGGCAGCAGGATGCTTTGGGAAAATGACTGGTTTCAGGACAAAAGTAAAAATACACATGATGAGCCTGGAGTATCTTAGACTGCCACAAAGCAAGATAATACCCAACAGCAACAAAACCCCCACTCTGTTGATGTGGGTCCATCAAAGGGGAACAAAAGGCACCTGAAAGAGCCCCAGTGTCAAAGCTGGATCAATTTGAGCAATAAAGTGAATAGAGTAGTAGTAAATTCTAAGGTAAACTTTAAAATAAATATCCATGAGTCCAAACTGATATAAATGCTTGAGTAATTAAATGGTGGAAAATACATAAATCTCATGTGCAAAAGAATTCCAGAAAATGCATGTAGCCATTTTGCCCTCAAATAACATACTATGAGTTCTCTATGAAGTGTAGTCTCCTGGGTCAGCGGATTGTGTCAAGTGTTAGGTACAGAAGCAAACTCAAGTGAGAAGGTTCCTAAGGATTCCCACATAAGGAAAGTTGTAGTTTCTAATTTAACAGAGGAAACCTTCAGGGAACACTGAGAGTTCTCAGCTCTTAACTCCCCACAGGAACTAATTCTAAGATGAAAGTTAGAGCATTCCAAATTTAAGAAAGTGTTTTGCTGGCAAATGCTTCACAAGTGGCTCCTCGAGGGAAAACAGTGTATATAAATTTTACCAATATCAAGACTATGTGAAACTAAGTTTACAAATAAAACTAAAATATGTAACACTCTTCCTTGTAAATTCCATATTAGCCAATGGATACACTTAGGAAAGTATCATAGAGGACCACCTGGGTGGCTCAGTCAGTTAAGCATTGGACTTCCGCTCAGGCTGTAATCTTGTGGTGCCTGAGGGCTCTGTGCTGACAGCTCAGAACCTGGAGCTTGCTTCAGATTCTGTGTCTCCCTCTCTGTCTGCCCCTCCCCTGTATGTACTCAATCTCTCTGTTTTTCATAAATAAATAAACATTTAACAAATTTTAAAAATGTATCATAGAATGCTTTTGTTGATTCTTTGCCATATTCTTCTATACACAGCTGGCCTGTGGTTGCATTTGATAAATAAGTTTATTTCTGATATGAATGTTGATATTTGTGTTTACATGAGCAAAACTGACAAGAGTAAATCAACAAAGCATATCTTGGAACATCCCTCATTTGCCACTGTAGTGAAGGCTTAGTTTAATTGGATGACTGTTGTTGAATACTGGGATTATACTTCTTGGGTGTGTCAGCGGTGTTTTTCTTTTCTTTTTCCTTTCTTTTCTTTCTTTTTTTTTTTTTTTGGCTACTCACAAAGTAATAAATGCAAACAACATACTTTTTATGTTTTTATTTATATTTGAGAGAGAGAGAGAAAGAGAGAGAGTATGTGGGGGAGGGGTAGAGAGAGGGAGACAGAGAATCTGAAGGGGGCTCTGTGCTGACTAGTAGAGAGCTCAATGAGATGCAGGGCTCAAACTCACAAACCAAACCATGAGATCATGACCTGAGCCAAACTCAGACGCTTGACCAACTGGGCCACCCAGGTGCCCCTAAAGAATATATTTTTAAGTTTAGCTTACATCATTAATATATTTCATCATTTCTTAGTCTGAACAATCAACAAAACATTATAATGAATTTAAATATATATAACATTTGCTTATTTCCATGGTTTAAATACTTCTGCCATGGCCAAAGAGACATCCTTCGTGCAAAACTAGGAAAACAAAAGGAGTAACACAGCATCATACATCATTTAAACCATTCTCGTACAATGGGTATAACCTTGAGAACATAGATAGTAATAAAATACATTAAAATTCAAAAGTGAGGAGTTGAGTATTTAATATTTTAGTATAATTTATTTAACTATAAGCTTACAGGATTGGATTTTTAATGATTGTGTTATAAATACCACCTTTCAAATTGCATTAAAAAAATATAACAATTCACCCTCTTAAGCTGGCGCTAGTATACCACTGACTCCATCAAACAAATGTGTAAGACTATTGGATTTGTGTGTGTGTGTGTGTGCCTGTGTGTGTGTGAGTTTAGACCAATATTTAATTTTATTTAATTTTATTTTTTCCAGAATCCAAGTCAACATATCTTAAGCATTGTCCATTAAATTCTCAGTGGAACAATGAGCCTTCTCTTCATGTCTAATTTTATCATCTTTTTCTGCCTCTACCCTTACATAATAAATCAGTAAAAAGTGATTGTTCAAATTTCCTCAGCCAAGTCACAATTTGAACTCAACCAAACTAGTTCTGGACCTTCCTAGACCAGTCTTTAATTTGCTATTGATAAAATGTTGCTTTTATTTATTTGCCTTTTATTGAATAAAATTAATACAATATAAAATTAACCATTAAACATTTTAAAAATAAGTTTATTCATTTATTTTGAGAGAGACAGAGACAGCATGACTGGGGGAGAGATAGAGAGAGAAGGAGAATGAGAAAACCCCAAGCAGGCTCCACACTGTCCGTGCAGAGCCCAACATGGGGCTGGAACTCACAAAACCTTGAGATCATGACTCGAGCAGAAACCAAGAGTCAGACACTTAACCAACTGAGCCACCCAGTCACCCCAACCATTAACCATTTTAAAGTACATGATTCAGAGTTGTTGGGTACATTCTCAATGTTTGCAGCCACCACCTTTATGTAGTTCCAGGATATTTTTCTCACCATGCAAAGACACCGTATACCAATTAAGCAGACTTACTCTTCCTCCTTCCTCTCCCTATCCCCTGCACCCCTCCCAGCCATTGGCAATTACTAATCAGTTTTCTATCTCTATCAATTTACCCACTCAGAATATTTAATGTAAATGAAACTATATAATATGTGAAATTTTAGGTTTGATTTCTTTCACCAATTTTAATGTTTTCAAAGTTCATTGACATTGCAGCATGTATCTACTTCATTCTATTATATGACTGAATAACATTCAATTGTATGGATCTACAATGTTTTGTCCACCCATTCATCTGTCCATATTTGGGTTGTTTCCACTTTTTGACTATTGCAAATAGTGCTATTCTAAACATTTTTGTGTAAGTATGTTAATATTTGTTTTCAATTCCTTGAATGTAAACTTAGAAGTGGAATTATTGGGTCATATGGTAATTCTATGTTTAACTTAAGAAAAAAAAATGCTAAACTGTTGTCCACAGTGGCTATACTATTTTACATACTCAAAAGCAATATACAGAAGTATACAGTTTCTCCACATCCTGACCAAAGTTTATGTTCCTTTAAAAAAAATTATATCGATCTTGGCCATTGTTAAATGGTATCTCATTGAGGTTTTGATTTGCTTTTCTTTAATGACTAAGATGTGAACCTCTTTCATGTGCTTATTGGCAATTTGTAGATCTTTGGGGTACTGTCTATTCAAGTCAGTTATCCACATTAAGCATTTGTTTTTGTTATTGAGTTGTAAGACTTCTTTATATATTTTGGATATTAGACCTTTAATAGATTTATGATTTGATAACATTTTCTCCCATTCTTTGGGATGTCTTTTCACTTTCCTTAGTGTTATTTGAAGAGCAATTTTGTTTTCAATAATAGTTTCATTGTCTGTTTTTTTTTCTCTTTTTCTGCTTGTGCCTTTGGTCTCATATAAGAACATTTTACTAAGTTCTAGATCATGAAGACATACTTCTATTTTCCTCTAAACATTTTATAGTTATAGCTCTCACAGTTATTCTTGAATTCATTTTAAAATAATTTTTGTATGTGATATGAGGTAGGGGTTAGTCTTCATTCTTCTGCTAGCTTTGGATTTACCTTGCCTTTCTTTTTTAGTTCCCTAAAATGTACAATTAGGTTATTGATTTGAAATCCTTTTCTGTTTCTTCCCAGTATAAATATTTATAGCTTTACATCCCCAAATGAACACTTTCTTGCATCTCAAAAGTTTTGGTGTATAGTATTTTTGTTCTTATTTATCTGAATGAATTTTCTGATCTCCTTTGGCCCATTAGTTAAGATTGAGTCTTAAGTGTAATCCAAGCTTATTCTCAGTGTTGTTCTTTGCCCTAGACTGCAGTAACCAATATGTGTTAGTTTAAATGCTCCTGGCAAAAGCCACTAGGGAATTCATCCCAGTCCTGGCAATGCTTCAAGTTAGGTGAAACAAATGTTTTGCACTGGTCATTGAGAACGGTGCCAGATGAACGGAGACTCAAACACATTTCATTGAGAATAAGGTCCATATTGCTTTTTCTAGTTCTACCAATTTTCATGAGAAATGCAGCTACTGATTTTTAAATTTTTGAGGAATCCCAGTTCTGATTTCCATGGTGGCTACACCAATTTTTATCCCTACCAAGGGTGCTCAAGGATTCCCTTCTCTCCATTTCTTTTGTCTGTTGGATGAGAACCATTCTAACAGGTGTGAGATGATACCTCATTGTGTTTTTGACTTACATTTCCCTGGGGATTAAGTAATGTTGAATACTTTTTCATATGTCTGTTGGCCATTTGTATGTCTTTTTTGGAAAAAATGTATATTCAGGTCCTCTCCCCATTTTTTAATCATATTGGTTTGCTTGCAATTAAGTTGTATAGGTTCCTTACATATTTTGAATATTAACACCTTATTAGATATATGATTTGCAAATATTATCTCCCACTTCATGCGTTCCCTTTCACCTTTGGGGAAAGATGGATAGGATTTCCTATTCTATCATTTTCAGTGATGTCACTCTTAAAATACTACTTTGATAGCAGTACTCCACCCTGAGTCTAATTTCTCAGTTTGCTTTCATTTCTATTTTTTCCCCTCTCTCTGTTTTTCTCCTTCAGTGAAGGACCTGATGGCAGAGAAGAACACATTATTTTAGTTTGTTTGCAGAGCAACTAGTCAAAAGTCAAAATGCGAAACAGTTGGGAAAAGAAACTTTGATAGATATATTTATATCCTGAAGAATATGACCTAGCTACAAATAAATGGACAGGATAAACTAGATGCAAGGAAGGATACAACCAGAGAGAGAAAGTAAATTACTTCTAAAATTATTGAAACCCAGGAATGTAACTTCAGTCGTCTCTCCTTGCAAATGGCAATATAAGATAGTTAATTTTTTTGAGGCAAACAAATCACCTTAATTGAACACAGTTTACATTTTAAAACAAGTTGTAGAGCTTAAGGCTGAAGTCCTCCAGAGAAAATAGCCTTATGATTTATATCAGCACTGCTCGAACTCAAAGCAATTTGTGAGGTTGCATATGAATAATGCAGGGTGAGAACAGCACAGGAGGAAACCATTGAAAGAAAGTAAATGAAGTTCCTTTTAGAATGGAATATATAGGAAACTATTTAATTTGAATTATTCACCAACACTTGTGATATTACAGGAATAACCATAGATCAGTGAATATTTCAATTTTTAAGATGGAGTCATGCTGTTCCTTTTATATACTAAAAAAAAATCTCAGAGACCAAAAATGGTAAGCGAATGAGAAATGCATTACAGCCTATGAATATGCACAAATGTGCTAGAGTTTACCTGAAAATAAGGGAAGAATGGCTGTTGAACTCTGTGACGTACACCTGCAGCTACTGACTCAAGATCCACAGAAGCAGTTTCTGCCAGCCTAAGGGAGTTTTCAATGATCAGCAGAAAATGCACCTTTTAGATGTTTTAACTATTTCTGACTCTAATGAAGAGCTGTACATTTTGGAGAAATTCCAAGTATCTGAGTAGTATCTTAGTTCCTTTACATATGGCGTAAGGATGAATGTTGTTTCTTTTTTCTTTTACATAATCCAAAATGCCATAGTGTTGAGTAGTTTAATATATAATTACTTCAAAAGAGTAAAATGAGGGGCGCCTGGGTGGCTTAGTCGGTTAAGCGTCCGACTTTTGCTTAGGTCATGATCTCCGGGTTCGTGGGTTCGAGCCCCGCGTCGGGCTCTGTGCTGACTGCCAGCTCAGAGCCTGGAGCCTGTTTCTGAGTCTGTATCTCCCTCTCTCTCTGACCCTCCCCTGCTCATGCTGTCTCTCTCTCTCCTAGAAATAAATAAAAATATTAAAAAAAAAACAAAAAAAACAAAAGAGTAAAATGAGAAAGTAAAAAGGTAGATTGTTCAATAACGTGATAATAACTGCACAATTAAAATATCATATAAAGCATTTGATATTTACTCCATTATAAGCTAACATAAAACCTTGCCAATTTTTATATCAATTAATCCTATTTAATGTTGCATATTATTTTTAGCCTTAGCGGTTCCTTACTAATATACTCTGTGTATTGACAGTTTTAGAATCACAGAGTTGAAAAGACAACTGATCTATAGAAATTTAAAATCGATACTTCTAGATTTAATACTTTAAGAATTCTAAATAATCTGGGAAAACAGCCAGCTGACCAGTGTTAAAATAAATGATGAGGCTTAGTATTTGTATGGAATGCCTCTAACTAGAACTCAAAGAACCATGGCTAAAATGATTTAATTCAAAGAGATGCTAGACCATGTTTTGTAAGGAGGTGTGGAAATAGCCTAAAACCATATAGTTTATCCAAATATTTCTGTAAATCAATAGCTACTGAGAGGCCATAATGTTGCATGGCTGGAAAAATACAACTGTGAAAAAATTATATCCTTTTGAGCAATATCATAGAGAATAACATGAATGTGTGTAATGCAAGTTAAATGATAGAAATGAGAAACATTCGAATCATTCATTAGCTAGTGCCTTTATATTCAGGCTGAGCCAATATTTGATTTCAGATTCTGGTGAACACTACTGATCAATAAAAATAAACGAAGTTCTTTCACTTTGAATGTACAAGTCTGATCTGTTAGGATAAACTAATTTGATTTGGGTGCTTTTAGCATCAACTTTAATTTCAGGGATGCTTTGTAATTGGCTAATGTTTGGTTAGCATTCTGTATGAGAACTTCTTCCTCATGTTCCTGTTTTAAGATCTCTGTGTATGCCTTGGTACATTCTGCCAATTCACTAGAAACTGTATTTTGTTTACATGTACCTGGAAATTTGGAGGTGACAGGGGATAAGAATGGGTAGTGGGGAGAATTTATAGAGGGCTAGTCCAAAAGGACCATTATATTTCAGAGTGTCCCAGAATGCTTTCTAATGACCTGAGAGGATTCTAGATTCTCTTAGACCTAGTTGCAAAGACTGTCTCAAATGTTATAAAAGTTCTTTAATCACCCATTTTTTTCTTAAAGTGACTTCAGTGCTGTGATAATTTTCATTAACATGCATGCCTCACATCTTTCTTTGTCCCATAATAACTCTTGAATAGATCACCTATGAGTTATGGAGAAGGCTAAAGAGAAGTGATATTTTTACTCAGTTTCCATCAGCTTGATATTAGCATTAAAACAAAGCTCTGCTAGGTCAACTGGCTTTCTTGTAGCTTTTTAGCCTGGCAATTCCCCATCACTTTTGTCTCCTATTATGTCAAAGTGAAAGAAACCATGTTTAATGGTAAGAATCTAAGAATCTACATCTATCTGTTTATCTTTCTATCTACACACACACACACACACACTTATTTAGGCATAAATTAATATGCATATTTATATATAATAGACTTAGGCATAGAAGAAAAGAGTTTTTTTAAACAGGTAAGATTCTTCATATAAGGTAGGATATGTAATGAAAGCATAATCTTTATATAGTATGCAGAAGACATCTTTGTTTGTTGTTGTCATTGTTTTAGAGAATGAGAGAGCATGAGTGGGGAAGAGGGTCAAAAGGAGAGAGGGAGAGAATATAAAGCAGGATCGATGCTGAGCCCACATAAGGCCTGATCCCACAACCCTGGGATCATGACCTGAGCTAAAATCAAGAATCGGATGCTCAACCATCTGAGCCACCCAGGCGTCCCTGTAGAAGACATCTTCATATACATAATATTATATATTAGAGTGACAATTAAATTTATAAAATCATCAAATAGAGAATTTATGATATCTGGATATGCTATAAAAATTAAGAGCCCAGTATACTCTGATTTCTCTTCAAATTGCATACATCTTTAAACTTTTACTAAAAATTTCAATACAGAGGAACAATTCTACATCTTAAATCAATTGTTTGAGGTTTTGTTTTACTACAGCTTAAAAACAAACAAAAAACAACAAAAAAAGAGCCCTAGAAACACTAGAAGCTGATTGTCTGGATTTAAATTCCAACTCCACACCATACTAGCTGTATGATCCTGTGAAAATCACTAATATATGTAAGATATGGTAATCATTATACTTAACCTTGGGGTCATTATTGAGATGAAATAAAATGATCAGAGATTATCCCTGTGCCTAGAACATAATAAGTGCTAAGAAATGGTAGAGTTTTAGCATTAGCTTCTATTTCTGGTATTGAAAATAAGCAATAATATTTTACATTTTCAATATGAATACAGATTTCCTAAATATTCTACTGAAAATTATTGAAAAGTTCTGCCTACACTGTAATCACTTTGCTTTGTTTTATTGATTGTAATCATGCTTTCCACATCAATTATGGTTCACTAATGCTGGATGGCAGAACACCGCCAAACCAAGTGACTTATAACAGCTGTCATTTGTTCTTTTTCATACATCTGCAGTTCACGTGTGGATCAGGTCATCTTGGCTAGACTTACCTTGGAGTCCTGGTTTATGCTGGGGGGCAACTGGCCTTGGCTCCTACATCTGTGTTAGTCTCAGGTCTGCTCTATGGGAGGACATTCTGAGTCCCAAGTTGAAGGGCTAACTTTTCCCAGGGCCAGGATAGAGTCACAACGGCCCCACTGACAAACATAGTTTGAACCTTAAATTGAACCACATTTGTTAGTATCCCCTGGATAATTCAAGCAAGCCATGTGGCCAAACCAACATAACAGGACAGGGAAACACACTTCTAGGAAGGTGAGAAGAACAATGATATCTTTAAACAGTGTTCTAATCTACTGTACTCTCTTAATTTGAAAACTATATAATGGATCAATTAAAATGTGAACATTTAGAAAATACATGTTCATAGCTATTAATATGATATTAATCCCTAATTTTTAAATAATCATCTCATAAATGTTCCCTAAGTTTTTAATAATCGGTATCTCAGAAAAATTTTCACACCAGTCCTTCCCAGCAAGTGAGATAAAATTGTACATTTTCTCTACAATACTTAATAACTATTAGGACAGAAGTCTTGGGATCTATATTAGCCTGCTCAAGCTTCCACAACAAAATACCACAGCCTGTGGGCCTTAAAAAACAAAGATTTCATTTTTCACGGTTCTGAAGGTTGGAGGTCCAAGATCAAGGGATTGGTAGAGTTGGTTTCTTCTGGGGCTTCCCTTCTTGGCTTGCACATGGCCACCTTCATGCTGTGGCTTCACATGGTCATCCCAGTGCGCACTGGTGTCGTTTCTCTTTGCGCATGCCCAGATTGCTGCCTTCTTATACAGATACCAGTCATACCGGATTAAGGCTCACTGTAAAACAAAGCAAAACACAACGTCATTGTACTTTAATCGTGTCTTTAAAGACCTTAACTTCAAATATAGTTACCGTCTGAGGTACTACATGTTATGCCTTAAGTCAACATATGAACTTTGAGGAGACACAATTTAGCCCCAAACAGGATTTTTTAAAGTGTATTTTAGATGTTAGGCAACTCAAATGGCTGCTCTTCAGGGAAAGTTACACATCCCAAGGGTCAGAGCAATAGAGTGAGAAGAGCAGTGACGTGCTGAGATTGGGCTTCAGAACTATGCTTCATTCCAAGTATGGGCACTAATTAGCAGATTCGTGTGGACTCATAATCATATTTTTAAAAAGTATAAGTAAATGCCACTAAGTTATTTGGAAAAAAAAGTTGGGGTGGGTTTCTTATTTGAGTATAGACCTTTGTGTCTACTGTCCATTTTGGGGCTCCTGGGTGGCTCAGTCAGTTATGCATCCAACTATTGATTTCAGCTCAGGTCATGGGATTCATGGGATTCAGGGTTCATGGGACAAGCCCCCAAAGGGCTCTGTGCTGACAGCACAGAACCTGCTTGGAAGTCTTTCTCTCTCTCTGCCCGTTTGCTTCTCTCTCTCTCTCCCAAAATAAATAAACTTAAAAAAATAAGATCTTAATAATTAGGGAAGTTACTTAAATGGCCTTTTTGGGACAGGCCATTTACACTACCCATAATACTGTAATTGTTTTCAAGATTTATTAATCTAATTTTTCCTAGTTTCCAAAGATTGGACAGCATGATCAGTGTTGCAATTTTTAAAACAAAAAGAATAAATACAAAGTAAAGTAATATTGCTTTCAGGCTTTTATATTTTTACTTAGGGTAATATTACTTAGATTTTTTTCATTCTTAGGTAATATTTATTTTTCTTTTTGAGCTATGTTTCACTTATTATCCCTTTGCTGAATTTAATGTTTTAAAAGTGTAACTGATTCAGTTCATGTTCAGACAGTGATCTCCATGGCCAAGGCAAAATGTCCCACCATATAATGTATGTCCAGTGGTCATTTTTAATTTCTTCCAAGATTTTATATGTTTTCAAATTTAACCACTCTATTAAACCTGTGGGTTTTCCTCTTTCATTTGCTTTTTCTGAGTGGGAAATGGCTTTCCAAATCTGTCCTATACATAAGTCACAAAAAGGATAGTTTTTTCTACATTCCTCCATCCTTCCTTCATTTCTCCCTCCCTTTCTCACCCTTTCTCTCTATTTCTTTCTTCCTTATTTTCAGTCTTTATACATTGTAACAGACAAATCAAGAGGCCTGTGAAATGTCAGGAAGCATATAAGAGAATATAGAAATTTGAGATCAGAAATTAGATATTAATATTATTATTTATTGAGATTACTAAAGAATTAAATAAGTATGGCATAGCTTTCTTCTTTTATTATAATCCTATCTGAAAGGAAACATTGGAAGGAAAATTCTTATAAATTCAATTCAATGAAATATTTTAGATACTTAGGAGTCAACATTAAATATTTTAGCAAATGATTTAAAATATACTTCACCTAAGGTAACCCTGGTTTTAAAGACTCTTTTGGGAAATTATAATAATGAACATACATTTTTTTCTCTCTCCTTGAGGGATTTCTTATTAGAGTTTAGGAAGTTAAATCTTAAACTGTAAGATAAAATATATCAAACTTTGTAGGATATTTGCTCTTAGAGATAATACATTATAAGTGACTTCCATATAGTGTGGTCTCTTCATGCAGTCCATATTCTCTTCTAAGTATTATATCATCTATTCAAAACAAAACAAAATGGAAATTACAGGGAAAGAAAAGAAATGTGTGTAGATATACATTTATATAACTCCCATTGAGACATAAAGATCTTAAATGCTAATTTTTTTGCTCATTTGGCATGTCTACAAAGTGCCTCATATATATGTTCGATCTTAATTGATTATTAAAGGATCCGTTGTCAGTCTGAAACTTTCCTGTTTGTACTCTGCCATTAATAATGGCTCTACTGTGTCCAACATTACACAGGTTTATAACTCAGAAAGGCTGACAGAAAAAATTCAGCTGAAGATACCATGAATCAATTCTACACACTTTCTTCTTTTTAGCCTAAAACAGAAAAAGGGGGGGAAAAGAAGAAAGAGAACCAAATGACAGTAGGAATTGAAGACATTTGTTTGTTTCTGAATTAGAGTAATTAATCCTATATTCCAAAAAAAAAAAAAAATAGAAAAACTTCTCTTGGCTTACCTAAGAAAGACTTCGTGCTTAATTACACAGCCTGATACAAGGCATATGGCTTTCCTGGGTCACTCTTATGTAAGCAGCGACTTAGGGAGCCAGCAGTCTTTCATGTTGTTACTCCATTGTTCCCTAGGGCTTCTAAGCCATACTGCTGGTGATTCCCTACTTCAGGGTGACTGGAGAGCCAAAGAGATCTGTTCGGCTCTTCAGAATATTTTAAGTGCCAGGCCTGAAAGTAATAAAATTCTTTCCCCAGAGTTTTCGTGGCAAGATATTAGTCACAGGGCCTACTTATTTGCAAGAGAATCTGACAAATGAAAAGCAGTACATCCTTCGGTACAGCCAGAATCTCTCCCAGTTTGGGCAAGTAAGAAAACAACAAAAGTGTATAATGGAGATGGAGGTTAAAAAAGATCAATAATCAGTATCGACTAAATGCTTTAATATATCAATAGAGGCAGAAGTTATTGGTTTTAGGGCTAGGAAGAATCTTACATTCAATGAAACCAAATTCTTTATTATATAAATGAGGAAATTGATGTCCATTCATTCATTTCTTATTTCTTCCATTTAGCATTCATTTGATTTGTGTATGTGAGTCTAGGCTTTTTGTTTATGTATTAGGAATGAGATAACATTTAAAGAAGTTCAGAGACTTTGAGGAATATCTTGAATTAACAAGGCACTAAAAGGTGTATGTACAGGGTGCTGTGGAGTATAACAGTAAGATATGAACAGTAAGAACACACACACACACACACACACCTCCATGTAAGAACACCACACTCTCCATGAATATTAGGATTTGAGATCTTGGAACTGAAAGTAACATGTTCATGAAGAGTCAGTAGGAAAACTCAGACCAACAAATTTGGATTGGGCAGGAGAGGAGGACATACAGGCAAAGGAAAACTCATTTTAAGGTATAAGTGAAGCTGGAATAATCAGAGAAAGTCAAATCTTTCACAAAGGCCACTCTGAGTCAGGTAAAGTGATTTAATTAAGCTCCAGAACTCAGTTTGTAAACTGAAATTCAGTGCTGGTCTCTAGAATTCCAACCCATTTCTCCTTCCTCTTTTGGAAAGACATATATATGTATATATATATATATGTATATATATATATATGTCTATATATATATGTCTATCTATCTATCTATCTATCTATCTATCTATCTATCATCTATCTATCGGTAGGTTAAAGGCTTCAACTGTGACACTGCTATATTTTCTGTGTTCCAGTTTTAACTGTGTAAATGAATTATTTGTTGACCCTTTATTTTGTCATCTAAAAAATTGGCATAGTAACAAGGATTTTCTCATGTTTGTCATGAGATATAAATGAAATAGCAACAAAAAGTCCCTTAAATAAGCTCTTGGTTTACAAGAAGCATTCAATAAATATTTGCATACATTAATATTACCACCTGTTTAAGTGTATAAGATATTAACTGTACACTATGAGGTTTTAGTGACTTGACTAATTCACTGATTCATTAATTCACTAAAACTCATTACGTGGATAGCCATAGCCACCATCATGTTACATTGAATTTTGTGGTTTATTGGTAAAAACAGCTTTGTTTGTTCAGTCCCACAGTTGCTCTGACAGTTTATCAAATGAGCAAAACATTGTAAAGCTATTGAGTACAAAGTACTGTATCTGCCATAAATATCATGAGATGGAACATTTCAAAAACATTTATTGAGATTTAGGAGTATAGAAGCAGTATCTTTTTCTTAGCAGTCATGAGTTAAGGGTATGTTAAAATCTATTATTTGGTTACACCAGGATCTCTTTATAGATTATGGCAAACAGGCTATTAAATGAGTCATGAGATGCAATTCTAGAAGTGAAACAGCAGTGGGACATCATCATTATATTACATTACAAGTTACAGTGAACTCATAAGAAGTGGAAATCTGTAGGGAGAAGATGGTCCATAGAGCCAGACAAATTCGATTTGAACTCTGTGCTATATGGGTTGTGTGCTCTTATGGTTGTTCCTTAGAGTTCTATACTAAATTTCACCATTTGAGGAATGGAACTAAAAATTCATTCCATGTGGTGTTTTTGTAGAAATCAAATGACCGATTTCTACATTTGTTCTAAGTATATATGTTTAACATTATGACATCTCTAAACTTAGAATCTGTCCTACCATAGGTAGCATGCCATAGTTTAATTGGTAATGTTTATTTTTCTTTCTTAGGGATACATGAATTAATGATTTTTCGTGCAATTGCTGGACATACTGAAGCAGAAAATATGCAGTTTACCCTAGTACTAAATGGTGGCATCAGTATTAGTTTCCTTTTTTTTTTTTTCCTGGTTTCTCTATGGCACAAATTATTCGGTCATATATAAACATCTCAAGTAGAGTACATGAGCATTCAGGAGAACTACCTAGATATGTAATACTAAGGATAAAATTTTAGAAAATTAAAAAATAGAAAATAGCGCAGATGTTTGGAGTTATATTATGGAGGACACAAAAAGTCAGTTTTTATTAGGTAATTATTTATATAAAGGAGATAGAAACAGATATCTCTTTGAGGGATGTAGCAGAAATGGTTCAGGTTAGCATGAAAAACTTTTGACCTTCTTAAGGAAGATTCGTACTGTGCTGCCATGAATGGACTTAATTTCTTTTCTCAGCTAGTGTGTGTGTGCGTGTGTGTGTGTTTGTGTGTGACACCATACATCTGTATGCCTAAAGCTTATTCCCCAACACCCTAGGTATTGTATTCCCCATGATTTTAAGAAAATTCTTGAAACTATAAAGTAATTGTACTGTAAGGGGGAAAGTCACCTTTTATTTAAAGTTAAAAGTAAAATCAGGGGTGCCTGGGTGGTTTAGTCAGTTAAGTATCCGACTCTTGATTTTGACTCAGATCAAAATCTCATGATTCATGAGATTAAGCCCTGTGTTGGGCTCTGTGCTGGCAGCATGGAGCCTGCTTAGGATTCTCTTTCTCTCCCTCTCCCTCTCTGCCTCTCCCTCTCAAAATAAATAAATAAATAAATAAATAAATAAATAAATAAATAAATAAATAAATAAAAAGTTACAACTAAATGCATACTATAGTGGCATTATTTTTCCAACTTTAAAGTGTTTTAACCAGAGAACATTTTATTTAAAGAAAATTTACTGAGAAATCTAATATTTAACACAGATGAAAACAGACCTACTCCAAAAAAGAGGTGGCATGATCCCATGTCACCTGTCTAGTCCTCCCTTACAATCTTTCTCCCACAAAGGACTCAGAGGGAGCTGGCTTCTTGGAACAGCCTGGACACAATTTGCAAACTACTTCCACAAAGTGTGGATGTGTGAAGTGTGACACTGCATGCTGTCCTGTAGAGGTGGGACTCTGTATTGGAATTTGGGAACAAAGTGAGCACCGTTCTAATATTTTATTCTTTTTTTATGATGATTTCATCTATTTCTAATTTCAATAAAGATTCAATTGCTGTATCCACTCAGAAAAAAGATAAGCTGTGAAAATGTTTTAGAATATTGTGCCAGTTAAAAAATTATTATTGATTACTCATTCACTATAAATATAGATATACTCTATTTTGATAATTCAGAAGAAAATATGTTGACTCCACAGCTCAATAACAAAATAAATAACAAAAGAACAAGAAAAATCATTCATTGTCAGACTATACTTTGATAAAGCTGATGACGCTAAAACTGTGCTCTTGAATTTAAGGACGGTATTAATTCTTTAAAGCTTTGAACGCAATAACCATTTTACACTGAATAGATACTGATACTCTCTCTAAAGTGTTAGCTACAAGTCCTCAATAGCCAGGAGACTTTAAAAAAAAATACTGCTTTATGTTAGTGATGAGATTTCTTTGTAAAATAATAACCAGTACACATTAAACCCTAATAGAAAATAAACCTCTTTCCTGGATTTTTATTTTGCATTTGTACATGCAGTGCTACACACAGTTAGTTCTTTTCCTTCTGTCTGCAGTTTGGGATTACTAACAGACTATCATTTTGTAACTTATCTTGTAGGTGTTTACTAACATTATTCAAAATCTACCTTTAATCATTATTCATTATTCAATATCTAATGTGTAAAATAACATATTTCTGCTAACAGTTCTTTTTAACACTAAGCATACAAATATCATAAAAGAAACTAAATTGATCATGTCGTAGAAACTACACTAGTGACAGAATAATGAAAGTTATTATAGTTTGTGTAATACATATGATCAACAATGTTTTATGAAAGTCAAATGTAAAGTACTGATTTTTTGAAAGTAGTGTTTGACCTATATTAAGCAATATGATGTGGTATACATATACAGATATAAGCATGAGTAAAAAT
Source organism: Crocuta crocuta (assembly GCF_008692635.1). Lineage (NCBI taxonomy): Eukaryota > Metazoa > Chordata > Mammalia > Carnivora > Hyaenidae > Crocuta > Crocuta crocuta. The sequence continues at coordinate 859,043 of NW_027531898.1, forward strand.
ATATAATAAGTGCATATAATTTAAAACCATATACTATTTGGAGATATTTTAAATTAGAAAATTAATTTCCTGTTACCTTCATATTTTAGAATAAAAACAATTTTTTTCCTTTTACTGAAACATATCTGAATAAACCTTGTATAACATTTGATTTGATTTCTTTATATGTTGTAACACAACTGTGGTTGTAGCATTAGCACTCTATCATAGCACACAATCATCATTTTTTAGTGAGAATCATTCAGAGCTAATGTCTAGCAAGTTTGGTAACGAGAATACAATACTATTGTCTATAGTCACTGTACTATACCTTAGATCTCCAGGATTAATCTACTACTTGAGAGTTTGTATCCTGAAACAACATTTCTCCTAGTCTTCCACCCCCAAGCTCCTGGAAACCATTTTGCTCTGTTTTTACAAGTTTGCCTTTTTGAGATTTCACACTTAACTGACACTATGCAGTATTTGCCTTTTTCTGTCAGATTTATCTCACTTAGCATAATATCCTCAGGATCATTCTGTGTTGTCACAAATGGAAGAATTTTCTTCATCTTTCTCATGACTCAATAATATTACAAACACACACACACACACACACACACACACACACACATTTTCTTTATCCATTCATACTTAGATAAACAGGTTGTTTCCATTTCTTGACTATTGTGAAAAATGCTGCAATAAATATAGGAGTGAGATATTCTTCAAGAGTGATTTCACTTCCTTCAGTTATATATCTAAAAGTGGGATTGCTGAATTATATGATTATATACATTATATAGGAAAAAATTAAAGGAATACCTTTAATTTTCTTCATTATAGTAAAAATAGATAAACATGTGCATGCATGTACATATATAGTGAAAGAAATACACTTTTTTTCTTTCTTTTATTCCTAATCTTAGATATTCTCAGATAATGATGATAAGTGGCTGTGGTTAATAGATTTAGTAATATGCTTCTATATTATATTAGTGAAAACTTATTTATAAAAATTATGTGGAATAAAAGTAACATCTTTATATTTAGTATTGTTAAATTGACTACCATTAAAATCAATAATTTAAGTATTTACATGCATATTTACACATACATGAATTAGGCAGAGACACAAGAGAAAGGCATTAACAATTTAGAAACAATAATTATGCATACACATACATATTCAACAAGCATTTTTAATGATTTCAGAGTTTATAAATATAGGAATTGTTTGGGGTTAGAAAAAAGGCACTGAAATAGAATATTACAAAAGTGGAAATATATGAGGAAGTATTTAGAGATTTCCCAAATTATAGGATATGATAAAGTTGCTTTCATCTCTTTATATGTGGTATTCATTAGCAATTTATATGTGGTATTCTCACATGTTAAGTATAGAAAAGATCTTTTTCCTTCTTTGTCCTCCTAACCACAAAACTTAAATATATGTTATATGAATGGTTTGATATGAACATGTGGTCCTGTATTCCCGGGGATTTTTTTTAACTTACTTCTCTTACTATTTGAAATCTCTTACAGAATTTAAAGCTAAACAATATTTATTGTAGAATGCATTGCTCTAAAATTAGATGAGAATTTTTCAGATGCTACAATGACAATTCTTTTATTTTTGGTAAAATGCTATGCTATGGAAAAAATCAACATAAAGTCAATATGAGTCAGTTCTAAATATTGTGTTACTTAGAGGCAATAGGTTCAAATACTATTGTCCTAAGATGAAGAGCAAGTCAGCTTTTTCTGCTGTTAAGATATTTATTATTGTCCCCACATGCTGTAAGTAAGCGATTCCTCTCTGATGCAATCACATTCTTGTGGAGAAGCTGACTTAAGGCACAACAGTCTTTGTTATACCTCATTTACTTCATGTAGCTAAAATAGTGTCAGTAGCAACTTCCTATTCTTGGAAGACATGTGAAGAGGTCATTAAAATGAATTATGCTGAATTATCCTGAAGAGGGCAGAGAAACCTTAAGGGTTGTATACTACCTACCTAAATCTTGACCCAGAATAACTACTTTATGTGTTTTCCAAGTAGCATCTATTGGACATGGGATTTGGGGCGGGGGGGGTGGGGAGAGTAAAAATGCACCACACTGATACCTAATGGTAGACTTCCAGCTTTCAGAAGTGCCAGAAAATACATTTCTGTTGTTAAGACACCCAGTCTATGATATTTTGTTATGGCAGCCTTAGCAGACTAAGACAAAATGTTTATATACCATACTAGACAAAAAGCAGAATAACTCAATAATTAAGACAATTACATGTTCAACTAAGAACTTACTAACTACTCCTGAAGGAAGAGAGCAGAATAGTGGCCAATGGAGACTCCAGTGTCCCAGATCAGCTAGAGGTGAGCATGGCAGAGCAGGAGCCCACAGCGAAGCAGTCAGTGCAAATTGCAGTTGAGAATGAGGATGAGCCCTGGGTCAATTATATGCCAGAGGCCCAGAAGAGCATTCAGGAGATCCAGGATCTGGACAAGGATGTAGCTATGTCTGCTGATTCCACCATCCCCAATGTTGTTGTGACCCGCCTGACCTTGGTGTGTACCCTGGCCTTAGATTCCCTGGACCTGGACATGGACCTGGACCAGGTGACCTGGAGAATTTCAATAAACAGTCCTTTGTGTGGAAGTAGGGCATTATTTCCATATGAACTGGGAAATTTTGTACAGCATGAAGTACATCCAGCACCCATAGAGGGAAGCCATCAGACTGACAAGACCAACTACCTGGTGGGAAACTATGGACCCAGGCAGAGGAGTACAAGTTCCGGATCTGTGGAGGAGGCACCCAAGGGTAAGCTGGCTTACAGCAGCTACAGCCTCAAGTCCTGCTTCACAGATGTTGACAAGACTGACCATCTGTTCTGGGAGTAGAATCTCGCCAACAAAAAGGAATGTAAAAATCGAGCCCTGGCCCCTGGCCCTGGAGGCAGGCAGACCTTTGGAAAGATGGATGGACCTTCTGATGTACCTTGTCTCTCCCACCACCACTCCCCATCCCTCACCCTCACCAAAGTGGAGATGGGTCTCCCCCTTGCCAGCCCCAGTCATCCCTCCTGGCCCTGTATGAAGCCCCAGCCCCCTTGGTGGTCTGGCTTTACTGCTTCTGCCTGTACTGGAGGAGCTTCAGGGGGAGAGGGAGACTTTTGCCCAGGCCCCAACCTCCTCTTCCATACCCCATTGGGTCCCCCCACTCATCCTAAGGCCCTGTTTTTTTTCCAAGGAAATCTCATGGGGTGCTCAGGCCTCTCTGGGCCTTTGAAGTTGCCTTGAATCCTGTTCTTTCTCTTTTTCTGGGGTAGGGGTGGGGAGGGGTGTATGATTCCAGGCCTCTCAGGGACCAGCCACCTGTGCCTGGTCTGTTCATCCATCGCTTCCCATAACCATCTAATAGAACTATTTTTAACTTTTAGAAGAACTTGGGGTGCCTGGGTGGCTCAGTAGGTTGGGCATTCAACTTCAACGCAGGTCATGATTTCATGGTTCTTGAGTTTAAGCCTCATATTGTGCTCTACTGTCAGCCCACAGTCCACTTCAGATCATCTGTCCCCTTGTCTGTCTGTACCTCCCCTGTTTGTACTCTCTCTCAAAAATAAATAAACATTAAAATAAAAGAAGAAACTCCATACTGTTTTCCAGAGTGATTGAGCCAGTTTGCAGTCCCACCAACAGTGTAAGAGGTTCTCTTTACTCTATATCCTCACCTATACTTGTTGCCTGTGCTGTTAATTTTAGCCCTTCTGACAGGTGTGAGATGATATCTCATTGTAGTTTTGATTTGTATTTCCCTGATGATGAGTGATGTTGAGCTGTTTTCATGTGTCTGTTAGCCATCTCTAAATCTTTTTCGGAAAAATATCTATTCATGTCTTCTACCCATTTTTAACTGGATAATTTGTCTTTGATAACTTTGAGTTCTTTCTACATTTTGGATAATAGTCCTTTATCAAACATGTCATTTTCTAATCTCTTTTCCCACTCTGTAGGTTGCCTTTTAGTTTTGTTCGTTGTTTCCTTTTCTGTGCAGAAGACTTTTATCTTGATGAAGTCCCAATAGTTTATATTTACTTTTGTTTCCATTGTCTTAGGGGACATATATAATAAGAAGTTTCTATAGGCTATGTCAAAGAGGTTGCTGCCTGTTTCTCCTCTAGGATTGTGATGGTCTCCTGTCTCACACATAGGTTTTTCAACCATTTTGAATTTAGGTTTGTGTATGCTATATGAAAGTGGTCCAGTTTCATTCTTCTGCCTGCTGCTTTCCAGTTTTCTTAGTACCATTTGTTGAAGAGACTTGTTCCACTGGATATTCTCTCCTGCTTTGTTGAAGATTTGTTAACCATATAGTTGTGTGTCCATTTCTTTTTTTTTAATTTCTTTTTTTTACTGTTTATGTTTGAGAGAGAGAGGGACAGAATGTGAGTGGGAGCAGAGAGTGTGGGGGACTCTGGATGCAGGTTTCAGGCTTTGAGCTGTCAGCACAGAGCCTGTGAGGGGTTGGAACTCTTGACCCATGAGATCATGATCTGAGCTGATGTCAGATGCTTAAGTGACTGAGCCACCCAGGAGTCCTGTTGTGGGTCCATTTCTAGGTTTTCTATCATGTTTTATTGATCTATGTTTTTGTGCTAGTACCATACTGTTTTGATCACTACAGCTTTGTAATAAAACTTGAAAGTCTGGAATTGTGATGCCTTGAGATCTGCTTTTCTTTTTCAAGATATTCCAGGTTGCTTTGGCTATTCCAAATACAATTTTTAGGATTGTTCTACCTTGTGAAAAGTGTTGGTGGTATTTTGATAGAGTTTTCACTGAATGTGTAGAGTGCTTTGGGTAACATATTTTAACAGTATGTGTTCTTCCAGTCCATGAGCATGGAATGTTTTTCCATTTCTTTGTGTCCTCTTCAATATATCTTTCATAAGTGTTCTTTGGTTTTCAGAGAACATCTTTTACCCCTTTGGTTAAGTTTATTCCTACGTATCTTATTATTTTTGGTATAATTATAAATGGAGTCGATTCATTGACTTCTCTTTCTGCTGCTTCATTATTTGTGTATAGCAACGGAACAGATTTCTCTATGTTGATTTTCTATCCTTGATTTTGTTGAATCCATGTATCAGTTTCTAGCAACTTTTTGGTGGTGTCTTGTGTTTTCTACCTAGAGTATCATGTTGTCTTCAAGTAGTGAAAGTTTGACTTCCTTGCTGATTTGAATGCCTTTTATTTCTTTTTGTTGTTTGATTGCTGAGGACAGGACTTCAAGTACTATGTCAAATAACAATGGTTGGAGTGGACATCCCTGTCTTATTCCTAACCATAGAAGGCAAATTCTCCATTTTCCCTCATCGAGGATGGTATTAGCTGTGTGATTTTCCTGTATGACCTTTAATATTTTGAAGCAAGTTCCCTCTGTCCCTACTTTGTTGAGAGTTTTTATCATGAATTAATGATGTACTCTGTAAATGCTTTTTCTGTATCTATTGAAGGGATCATATGGTTCTTATCATTCATTTTATTAATGTGGTATATCACATTGATTGATTTGCTAATATTGAACCATGCTTGCAGCCCAGGAATAAATCCCAGTTGATCATATAAATGGTTCTTTTAATGTACTGTTGGATTTGATTTGTTAGTATTTTGTTGAGAAGTTTTGCATCCATGCTCATCAGAGATATTGGTCTGTAGTTATCTTTTATAGTGGAGTCTTTTTCTATTTTTGGAATCAGGCTAATGTTGGCCTCTATGAATTTGGAAGTTTCCTTACATTTGTATCTTTTGGAATAGTTTGGAATGTATAGGTATTACCTCTTCTTTAAATATTTGGTAGAATTCCCTTGTGAAACCATCTGGCCCCAGACTTGTTAGTTGAGAGATTTTTGATTGCTGGTTGTATTTCTTTGCTGGTTATTGGTCTGTTCAAATTTTCTATTTCTTTCTGTTTCAGTTTGGTAGTTTATATGTTTCTAGGAATTTATCCATTTCTTCCAAACTATCCAGTTTGTTGGCATATAATTTTTCATAATATTCTCTTATAGTTGCTTACATTTCTGTGGTGTTGTTTGTTCTTTTTCCTCTCTCATTTGTTATTTTATTTATTTGGATCCTTTCTCTTTTCTTTATAAGTCTGGATGGGGGTTAATCAATGTTAGGGGGTTATTTTATTAATTTAGGGAGTTTTTTTTTTTTAAAGAATAAGCTTCTGGTTTCATTGATCTGTTCTGCTTTTAGTTTCTAATTTATTTGTTTGTTTCTATTCTAATGTTTATTATTTTCCTTCTCCTGCTGGATTTAGGTTTTGCTTTTGTTTTTTTCTTTTCCTAGCTCCTTTAGGTGTAAAACTATGTTATTTATTTGAGATTTTTCTTACTTCTTGAGGTAGGTCTGTTTCCCTGTATACTTTCCTCTATGACTGCTCTTACAATTTCCCAAGTTTTTGACCCTTGTGTTTTAGTTTTCATTTGTTTCCATGTATTTTTAAAAATTTCTTCTCTGATATCCTGGTTGACTCCTTCATTTTTAGCAGCATGTTATTTAATCCACATGTATTTGTGTTCTTTTCAAGTTTTTTTTTCTTGTAGTTGACTTCAAATTTCATAGCATTGTGTTCTGGAAATATGCATGGAATGATCTAAGTCATTTTGTACTGGTTAAGTCCAGATTTCTGACCTAGTATGTGGCCCATGCTGGGGAATGTCCTATCTGCAAAAAGAATGTGTATTCTGCTGCTTTAGGATGAAATATTCTGAACATATTTGTTAAGTTCATCTGGTCCAGCATGTCATTCAAGCCATTTTTTTTCTTGTTGAATTTCTGATTAGATGATCTGTCCATTGCTGTAAGTGGAATGTTAAAATCCCCATTTTTTTTGGTATTATTACCAATGAGTTCCTTTATAGTTGTTATTTATTATTTTATATGTTTGGTGCTTCATTTTGGGGCCATAAATATTTATAATTGTTATATCTTCTTATTGGATAGTCCACTTTATCTCAATATAATGCCCTTTTCATCTCTTGTTGTAGACTTTGGTTTAAAATCTAGTTTGTCTGACATAAGTATGGCCGCTCTGGCTTTCTTTTGACTTCAGTCTTCATGATATATATTTGTTCATCCTTTCCCTTTGAATGTGCAAGTGTTTTTAGGTCTAAAATGAGTCTTTTTGTAGTCAGCATATAGATGGATCTTGTTTTTTGTTTGTTTGTTTGTTTGTTTTATCTATTCTGACACCCTATGTCTTTGGATTGGAGTATTTAGTACATTTACATTCAAAATGATTTTGATAGATATATATTTTACTTCATTTTATTACTTATTTGTCATTGTTTCTGGAGTTTTTTTCTGTTCCTTTCTAGTGTTTGTCAGTTTTGGTCTTTCATTCCCACTCAGAGGTTAGCCATTAATAATTCTTACAAGGCTTGTTTAGTGGTTATGTACACCTTTAGATTTTGTTTAACTGAATAACCCTTTTTCTTTCCTTCTATTCTGAATGATGAACTTGCTGGAAAAAGTATTCTTGGCTGCAGATATCTCCCTTTGGACAAGTTGAATATATCATGCTACTCCTTTTTGGCCTACCAAGTTTCTGCAGAGAGAGCTGCAACTAGCCTTATGGGTCTTCCCTTGTAAGTTAGGGACTTCTCTTGTCTTGCTACTTGTGTGTGTGTGTATGTGTGTGTATGTGTGTGTGTGTGTTTTCTTTATCAGTATATTTTGCAAATTTAACTACAATATGTCTTGTAGTTGTATAGTCTGCTTTTGTTGATTTTGATGGGGTTCTCTGTGCCTCATGGATTTTATACCTGTTTCCTCCCCTACGTTAGGGAAGTTTTCATCTATTATTTCCTCAGATAAACCTTCTACCCTCTTTCTCTTCTTGTAGGATTCCAACAGTACAAATATGTTGTATATTCATGAGTCACTGAGCAACTTAAGTCTACTCTCATGATCTATATTCTTTCTTGTTTTTGTTCAGCTTCATTATTTTCCATTATTCTATCTTCTGTATCACTTATTTGTTCCTCTGCTTCTTTCATCCCTTTGATAATTATATTCAGTCAGTTTTGAATCTCAGTTATTGCATTTTTCATTCATGACTTTTTATAAACTCTTTTATCTCTGTGGTGAGGGTCTCCCTGATGTCTTCCTTGATTTTCTCAAGCTCAGTGAGTATCCTTGATTGTTGCTTTAAATTTTCCAGCAGATGCATTACTTTTATATGTTTTGATTAGATCTTTGGCTGTGACCTTTTCTTGTTCTTTCTTTTGGGATAAATTGTTCCATCTTGGCATTCTGTCTAAGCCTCTTCTTCTCTGTGTTAGAAAAGCCTGTTATGTTTTCTGCTCCTAAGAGTAATGGCTTTGTGAAGAAGAGGTCATATATTGTCCAGGGCCTGGCACTTCAGGGAGTGTCTCTGGTATGTTCTATGTACAGTTTGCTGCTGTGTTTTAACTATTCTGTCTCTAAGACCAGTCATCTGCAGCATCTCTCCTTGCCTGAAATGGGCAGTTTTTGGACCTTGGCCAGAGTGTGGAAATTTTTAACTAGGTGTGCTCTGGTCTGCTTGTTAAATGAGACCTGATGCTACTTCCAATAGAAATAAAAACTTGCAGAACTCTCTGGTCAATAGATGTGGTGTGTATGGGGGTTTGTGCTGATTTTCTGATGTAGGGCCCCACTGTGCTGGTCCTTAGGCACATTTGCCCAAGAAAAGCAATACCAGTAGAACTCAGGGGGGGCAGGACTTGTTGTAAGCAGGTTAGGCAACCAGTGTTGGCACTGTAGTGTTTATTGAAGTTGGTTTATGCCAAGAGACTGGGGAGGGAAATGGTGCCAGCCAGCTCCTTTGTCCCTGAAGAGGGGTCTTCATGCTTGCTACTCTCAGGGAAGCACTCTCAGAAGAGTGAATAATTACCCCCTTGTGTGTCCCAGACATTTTTCAGATCACTGTCTGCATGCCATCTGCCTCTGAATACCTTGGCTGCCTGAAGCAGGACTGTGTACTTTGGGCTATAACCCAGCTAAGCCTATTGACTTTTAAAACTCAAAACTCTAGGGACCTGGTATGGCATTATCCGCAATGGTCTTCTGGGGGAGGGTCTCACCACAGAGGTTGAGACTGAGAGGTTGGACTGAAAATGGCAGTTGCTCCAGAGTGCAGAGGGTTGTTATTTGGAGCAAAACAGGCTAACAGCCAGTGTCCAGGTTAGCTACCCCGAGCAGGTGTCTCTATGCCTATGCTGAAGGAAAGAGAAGGGAAATGGCACCAGCAGCAGGCTCTCTTGTGTCTGGAGAGTCATCTCTGCAAACACCACCTCTTCCAGGAAGAGGGAACAGTCTCTCCCTGTGTGCCTTAAGTAATCCTTAAACTATGTTATCTGCCCCAGGATTGCTTCCCTACCTGTTCTCCAGGAGTAGAGCAGCACCCTCAGAGCTCTGTCCCAGCATCACCCTCTGACCTTTGAGCCCCACTGGTTGAAAAAACTCACAAAAGTCAGCCTCTGTCATTTTACCAACCAGTGGCTTTAGAGAAGAATCCTTTTGCATTCCCTTGTGCACTCCATTCTTCCGCCCACACTCTTGCACACACTGTTGCACACAATAGTTTTATGTTACCATCTAGCAAAGAAAAGGCTCAGAGTAAAAAGTCAAAATGTGTATTAAAATAGAAAATTTTGAACTTATTGAGTTTATATGAACCTATAATTCATATTATTTTTGTATTGATATTTTTAAAGAAGGAATTCAAAATATAGAATTTTTCTGAAACTCACATTGAAGCAGGGCATCAATTTAATTGAACTTATAAATATAACTTAAATTCCTATTTAGAAATAATTAGGGGAAATTTATTTATTTATTTATTTATTTTAGGGGAAATTTGTTTTTATGTTAAAATAGCAATTTAAACATAATAGAAGAAATATTTTTACCCAAAATAATGCATGAGTTAAGCATATTTTGTTGTGTGATTGGCTCATATGTGATATCTTTCAAGAAATATAGTAACCATGAAATTGATTCATCATTAAGACATAAATTAGAAAACTTTACCAGATGAGTTGCCCTTCTCAATGGCAACAATATAAGGGAAAGAAGTGTGGGGAAAAAGTGTGAGAACAACTTAGGAAATTAGAAATTAGATATAGCCATCGTGTACTCCACATATCACATATTCAAACTTTGTTCTTTGTAATAATTTTGATAGCATTCAGTATAGATCTGATCAATGTGAAAGTTACAAAGTGGCCCTTTATGTAAGTAGGATCCATATAATAATCCACTGTAATTATGGACTCCCTAAAAGGTACAAATCCAATTGTACTCAGTGGTCCAGCAACATCCAAAGGCAGCTTCAGGTTTAGAACTGATCTAGCCCCAAAGGACTCTAATTATTAGAAAGGCCAAGTTATTATTCTAGGTGTTATCTAATGTATTTGGAAAAGTCTATTTATAGTCTTGAGAAATAGAGCTTATAGTTTATAGGTAATTAAGTTATTCATCTAAAGTTCTGCCAATATACAGCATAAAAAATGGTAGTTTAAAACTAAATGTTCATTCTTTGACTTTATGTTATGTGAGTGGGAATTATCTAATGAAACAGGATTCAGTCTCACTTGAAATTACCTTTGAGTTACTGCACTCCAGTAGAGGAGCACCTTTTGAGAAATTATTTCTCCCAGTAAAACCAAATAATATGCATATTTATTAATCTGTTGAAGATAATTTATCCTAAAATAGTCTGATGCATTCTAACATGGCCCTTTTGTTGCTTTATGGGTAAACCACTCTATTCACTTTCTATTTCTGTATAACAACTAGACCCCAAATATATCAGCAAAACACACATGTATTATTTCACAGTTTTGGGGGACAAATTTCAGGGCATACTTTAAGACTTAATTCTCTACTTTAGGGATTCTTCTGGACGGTAATAAGAATATTGGCTAGGCCAAAGTCATCTCAGAGTTTAACTGGACAGAATGTTAGCAGAAATCAGTTTCTAGCAATTTGTTGGACTGATTCTGCCCTCAGCTCCTTGCCAAGTAAGTGGGCCTCTCCAATATGGCAGCTTACTCATTAAAGCATGTAAGCCAAAAAGCCAGTAGAGTGAGTCTGTTAGCAAAAGATAAAAGCCACAATCATACCTAAACTAATGAAAGTTATGGCTATAGCCATAGTGGTAGTCTGTTTGTTAGAAGTAGCTATGTCTGGCCCACACTTAAGGAGAATGTAGTATACAAGTGGGTGAATATCAAGAGGTGGGCATCACTGAGGACCACTTTTGAAATCTACTTACTATAATATCTATTTAGTTTATTGAATTTCTTTCACATGTTGATTATTTGCATAGCATTTATAGACATTAAAATAATCCTACTTCAACACTGAGATTGTTATTGAGTCATTTAAATTAAATTAAATTAAATATATTGGGTGACATTTACATCCAAAATAAATTTAGTATAGAATTTTTTCAGCAAAATAATATATTAGCAGTTTTACAAAGGGCTTTAAACTTAGAAACTGTCTCTAGCACAAAGAACTAAATGAAATAGTTCTTTTGTATTTTCTTCTTAGATTGTGAAAACTATGGCAATAGGGATGTCTAAAATCCTCAAGGGACTAAACTTGTGGTTTATGTGAATTTAGAAGGATTATTTTCAGGTAGCTTACTCTAAAGTAACATGGGTTATGCTAAGGGACTGTTAAATATAGTTAGCTGAGCTGGTCAAAGGTGAGGAGAGAAATACAAAAACATATATTGGCCTGTGATTAATGATTTTATTATTACTGTTGTTATTATTATTATTTAATGTAAGAACTACATACAATTTTCCATGTGATGTTCCAAGTATTTTATAAACATCAACTGATTTTATTCAAACAATAATATCCCATGAGGTAGATGGTATTACTTTTTGCATATTATAAAAGGGAAAACTGATGCAAAGAGAGGTTAGCTCATTCATTAAGAAGTGACAAAACTGGACTTAAGCTCAAGCAATAAGACTCCTCTCTAGAAAATGAAAAATACTGCCTCTATTTAATAACAATTAGCAGTAACTTATGTGCTCAGTTGAGTTCCTGGTTAATCACAATATCCATATGATATAGAAGCTATTACTGTGTCAATAAAACTGATGCAGGGAGAGAACGAAGAGCATTCCAAAGCCAGACAGCCAGTAAAATGTAGTAGAAAAACACAGAAAAATCTAAAATTAGAAGACCTATACCACTGAGTTAAAAAAGAAATAATTATAATTATTCTAATTAAGCAGTTAAGTACTAAAAACAATAGATGTGATAGATTGGATTATTCTGTTTTTAAAACATAACTTTCTAGAGCCAACTGTGTGTCTCAGTTGGTTGAGCATCTGACTTTTGATTTTGGCTCATGTCATTATCCCAGGTTCTTGGGGATCTCTGTTGAGAACGGAGCCTGCCCAAGTTTCTCTCTCTCTCTCTCCCTTTGCCCCTCTCCCCCAGCTCCTCTCTCTCTAAAATAAAAATAATGATAAAAAATAACATAACTTTCTGGATTCTTAGCATAAAGATTCAAATAAGACAAAGATCGACACATATAACTTGACCTGATTGAACAATACCAAGGTAGCTTATGAATAATTAACACTTCAAATACATAGAAGCCACTGTTAATCTATTTTCATTGTGTCTACTGAATTTGCTAATATCAAGTATATTTTGGATACATAAGTAAAATATTTAAGAACTGAAAGTAATGCAGTAACTTACATTTCATGATTTTATACTATTTTGCAACCTTTTATTATAATTTGAACATACAGAAATCAGTTATGCACTGCTTGAGACTTAGTTGAAGATATTATTTGCCTTTACCACCAAAAACCTCAGAGCACATTTTCTAAGAACAAGTGTGTTTTCTTATATAGCTAAAATATTAAAATTTAAAGTTTTAATATTTATAGAATTCTATCACCTAATTGATGACTTACTCAAATGAACTGTCAATTATCAGTTATGCCAACAATAAAATTTACATTTTGTTTTATCTTTGTCCCAAATCTACTCTAGGGTGACATATCGCTATTAATGGCTGTTTCTTTATTCTCCTTTAACCTGAAACATTATTGTTTCATGGACTTTAAAGACTATGTTCTATTAGTCTAACAAAGTTATTTTGTGGAATGCCCCACAATTTGACTTTGTCTAGTATTTCTTCATTGTTAGAGTTGAGCTTTGCATTTTTAGCAGTAATACTACAAAATTAATGTGTATCTCTCAGTGCATGATATCAGTATGTACATGTTGGTGATATCTCAACAATGGCGATGTTAAATATCCCATACATACAGTAATAAATTCTAGGACCTTCTACTATAAACTTATTTTTCTCTTCATATTTAATAATTTTTCACATCATATACATTATTTTCTGGTTGTCTATCATTTCATGAGAGAATAGTGTTTAGAGTTTCAAAATCATATTTTTGAATTTGTCTACTTCACCCTTTTGTCAATTATCACTTAATATTTATATTTACTTTTTAATGGTAATTTTTAAGTGAAGTATAGTGGGCACAATTATGATTTTTGTATCTCTCTGAAAAACTGCCCTTCTATAATTATGAAATAATAGTCCTTAGCTATGATATACTCTTTGCCCTCAAAGATATTTTGCCTGTTCTCATTATAACCATTACAGAGCACTTATTCATAATGTTGGCATAGTATTTCTATTTCTATTATCTTTATACTGTATTTATATTTAAAGAATGCTACCAGGAGAAATTTAAAAGGGTTTGGTTTTTAATTTTATCCTGTTAAAAAATTACTTCATTACAACTAACTCATTACATTTATATTTCATTTAAATATGTTTGGGTACGTTCATCATTTTTCTAGATATTTTCTCTTTGTTTTGTTGGCTTCTGTTCCTTTTTACTGTCTCTAGCACTTTGGGGGATTAGATGTTTTTTTTTTTCCTACTCCCATTTTAATTCTTACATTCACTTTTTATCTATACGTCTTTGCATTACTTTTTCTAGTTGCTTTAGGAATTATACCACATATCCTTAACTATCATATTCTATTTCCAGTCAGTGTTTTATTTCCTCAATTAAAATCTAAGGACCTTATAACAATTTCCACTCCTCTGATCTTCATGCTATTGTTACTATGTATATATTGATTCTACCTACATTAAAGACCCACGCTATATAGGTAATTGTCTTCCTTCCCTATCCTTATATATTTTAAGCTATTAAAAGATAAAAAGTTATTATTCTAGAGAGTTTCATATCATTAATACATATGACTCCTCATCATCCATTCCATTTGTCTTCAGAATGAACCATCAAAGTCATAAGATAATGTTCTGGCATCTTTCTTAGTATATTGGTTCCTACTGGTTATATTTAAAACCATAATAATTTATGAATTTTAAGTCTTTGTAAGAAAGCATCAATTCAAAAAATATACCTTTCAAGCACAGCAACACATCTCCATGTCTATTTTGGCACATGATTAAAATGCTAAATTTCCTAGCCCTTTAGCATTACTACTAAGCCACTTTCTTGGCAGTGGTCAACACAAAGTATGCTAAGACTCAAACTGAAAGTTTCAATTTTTTTTACATACAATTATTTGAAGCACTTTTTTCTGATATAACAGTGGTTGTCAAATATATCAGTAAAAGAATCTTCTTTATTTGAAATAACATCAACTACAAATATATAAAAAGCACCATTGTATTCTATACTATTATGAGTTAAAACATGATACAATGATTATAACATCATGCATTGAGAATAATAAAACTGTTTTGGTATATGTAAAACCGACATCTAGGGTTTAGGTAAAAATTCCAGTTACATCTCTTTTGTCTAATTTATGGCAATATACCAATAAAATGTTTATATCCACAAACTATTTGTAAGTAACAGACTGTTGTTTTTTTTAATGTTTTATTTATTTCTGAGAGACAGAGACAGTATGAGCAGGGGAGGGTCAGGGAGAGAGGAAGATACAGAATCTGAAGCAGGCTTCAGACTCTGAGCTAGCTGTCAGCGCAGAGCCCGTCACAGGGCTCAAACCCATGAACCGTGAGATCATGACCTGAGCTGAAGTTGGACACTTAACCGACTGAGCCACCTAGGTGCCCCAAAAGACTATTTTTGAATATTTTATTTTGCCATCTCTTTCTGTAGCAGATTTCTATTTTCAAAAAGCAGCCACAGTAAATATTTCTAGTCCCAAACAACTACTCCCCCAAAAGTAGTGGAATTATTTTCCCATTTCCTTGAAAATAAATAAATAAGACTTGATGGCTGCCTCAATGACTACAGTGTAGTGGAGGTAACAATGTATAATTCTGGATGTAGGTCAGAAAAAATGGGATGGCTTCCAGCTGGTCTTCACTGTGTTTCTGGAATATTAGTCTTGAAACCCAGTCACCATGTTGTAAGGAACCCATGCCCTACTTAGTCTGTACAGAGTCCTACAGGAAAGTGAGATGCCCAGCTTACAATCAACATCTGCTACCATTATGAATGAACAAAGTTGCATCAGAATCTAGCCCCCAGGTTTCAGTTCTTCTTTATGAGGCCCATAGATTATGAATCCAAAGTCATTCTTGCTGTTTCTTGTCTTAATTCCTGTATCACAGACTTACTGAACCAACAACAAAAAGGTGTGCTTTTTTTGTTTGTTTGTTTTGTTTTGTTTACTATGTTGGGGATGATTTGGTAATGTGTTATGCAGTCAGAAAAACTTGACTAGGTTTTGGTTCCCAGAAGAGACAGGGACATAACAAAAAACTAAAAACATGTCAGGAGTTTTCAAACCATGGTTCTGAAGAGATTATTAAGTGAAATGTGATAACCCTTGAGGAGACTGTCAGTAAGCACTTAAAGGAAAGCAAAAAAATATTTTACTGGAGATTAAGAAGAAGTGTTACTTGTATATGATGGCTAAAAGTTTAACAATACTGTTGACTGTGGTAACATGGAAAGTAAAAAAAATGAATTAAATAAAACCTAATGATCTAACCAATAAGAACAGACAGCAGGTGGGAAATGCTGCTTGGCTTTTCCTTGCTACTTCTAAGGATAGTAGGAGAAGGATAAGATAAATTAAAGAAAGATTTATTAAGCACAAAAGAGCCAAGAAATGATAGGTTTGTAAACAAAACTGTATCCTTCCCAGTCCGTTCAGTATTTCCAGATTAAGAAAAGACTTCAGCGCTAACATCAAATCCGGGATAGGACTATTAGATTCTTTATTAAGATCCTAGGAAGAAATGGGGAGGTTGTGCTTCAGAATATCATTCACTGAGGCAAAGAAAGGCCCTCTAAAAATCTTAAAGGCATAACTCTCAGTTAAATAAAATCCCTGTAAGAATTTAAGTCTGGATGCCTGGGTGGCTCAGTTGGTTAAGTGTTCAACTTTGGCTCAGGTCATAATCTCATGAGTTCATGAATTCAAGCTCCGCTTCAGGCTCTCTGCTGTCAGCAAAGAGCCCTCTTTCTGCCCCCCACCCCCAAATAAATAAACATTTAAAAGTTTTTAAAAGAAAAAAAAAAGAATTTATGTTTGAAATCTCAAAGCATCTGTAAAGGAGGCCAAAATAAAAAAAGAGTTTATTTAGATAAGAGTTGTAGGTATAGAAATTCTATATGCTGGTTATAAATCAATTAATAAGAAATCCCAAATATTTTTTTAAATAATTGGATTAGAGAGAGTACAATGGGAATAGATGTTTGAGCCCTCAAAACTCAAAGAGTAAGAAACAAGTTGGGAAAACAGCTTAGTTGCAAAATGACCTACTGTTTTTATGGAAAAAGAAGTGTGACTCATATGATAGACCTTAAACCCAGAAGATGGAGCCAGGAGCTATGATGAATCATTTGCGGGCAAGAGGACTGATCATTAGTCAAGAAAGTGCCAACATATGTCCATCTGAGTATACCATGCATATGGAAGGGAGTTCATTGTTGTTGCCAGAGGGTGGAATGTGGAAGATGGTATTTTCTGAAAAGGGACACAACAATATTTCTGGCTCCTTGCAGAAAATTGATCTTCTCCATTAAAAAGTGGAATCTATTTCTCCTCTCCTTGAAGCTAGGAAGGACTTTGTAACTGTCCAATGAAGATTTTATGGTGAAACTGTTACTTCAGGCTAGTCTAACAAAGGCAGTACATTTCCAGTTGGCCACTCATTTCTCTCTTTGTGACATTTGCCTTGGGAACCCAGTTACCATGCTATGAAAAAGTCTGAATTAACCAACGTGAAGACATCACTTGGCAAAGTCCATGTGCAGAGTAAGTACGACTCTCAGCTAATAGCCTTTGTCAACCATTAGGCCTGTGAAGAGATAATACATTATATGACTCCAGCCCCTAATGTTTACGTCATGTACCTGAAACTCCAGATATTACGGATGAGAGAGGCTGTCCCTGTTGTGCCTTGTACAAATTCATGATTCACCAGAATGTTTTAGCATAATAAATTCATTTTACATGGTTTGGTTATTGGGTAATTTGTGACCCAGCCAAAGTAACAAATTACTTTGAAAGTATAATCCAGAAACTTGGAAGAGAGAATAGAATGTGAAAAGTTTCCCCCTGCCCCAGCTTTGTTGAAATATAGCTGACATAAAATATTGGGTAAATTATGGTGTATATCATTTATATATTACAAGATGTTTACCACCATAGTATTAGCTAGTACCTTCATCCTGTCACATCTTCTTTTATGTGCATGATGAGAACATTCAAGATATATTCTCTTAGCCACTTTTTAAAATTTTTGTAAATTTTTAAATTATTTTAAATGTTTTATTTTTGAGAGAGAGGGAGAGAGAGACACTGTGAGCAGGGGAGGGTCAGAGAGAGAGAGAGGAAGATATAGAATCCAAAGACAGGCTCCAGGCTTTGAACTAGCTGTCAGCACAGATCTGGACACGGGGCTCGAACCCATGAACCATGAGGTCGTGACCTGAGCCGAAGTCAGATGCTCAACCAACTGAGCCACCCAGACAGCACTCTCTTAGCAACTTTCAAGTGTATAATGCAGTATTATTAGCTGTAATCATAATGTATACATTAGTTCTGGAGAATTTGATAATCTAATAACTGGAAGTTTGTATTCTTTCACCAATATCTCCCCATTCCCACTCCCCCCATCCCCTGGTAACCACCATTCCATTCTTGCTTTCTCTGAATTTGACTTTTTAAGATTCCACACATAAGTGTTATTATGCAGTTTTGTCTTTCTCTGTCAGACTTATTTCACTTCACATAATGTCCTTAACTTTTAAGCTAAAATGCAAATGGCAGGATTTGCTTCTTTCTTCAGGACCTAATATCTCTGTGTGTGTTTGTGCATGTGTGTATGTATCCCATATATATATCTCACATCTTTATACCTTCATCCCTTGACAGACACAGGTTGCTTTCATATCTTGGTTCTTGTGAGGGATGTTGCAGTGAATATATCTCTTCAAATCAATTAATAGCAATTTATGAAACTGCTTACATTTCTTATTTAAGTGTTTAACAGGGAACAAATAAATAGTTCCATCAGGCAGTTGAAATTTTTATTTTAAAAACCTTGTCTTAAACTATTACCCATTTTAGCATTTCAGGGTTTCAAACACTTTTTTTTCCTATAATTATTTAATTCAAAATTAATTTTAAAATTAATCTAGGGACTGGTACCTGTAGTTCTTAGCAGGGTAATATTACTAAAATTCACTGTATCAGCAATAACAATAAGTAAATATAATAACATTATTATATTTGGGAGGTTCTTACTTATATTATTTTTATATTAACAATTAAAAGTGGTATTTTGTTTCAAATATTATATTCATCTCTTACGTTAAGAGAACCAGCAGTTTTAGATATGAAATGGTAAATTCTGCCATGCATTTTACATATAGTAACAAATACAATTGAAAATTTACAAATAAAACTGATGTCTAAAAGAGTGTCAAATTCTACTGGATTATTAAATGTTCTTTTGGAAAGTACTAGCAATCTTCTCAAAAACCATTAGTAGTACTTGAAATATGCACTAATTGCTTAACTATATTTTGGTCTCTGCTTTTCCATCACTCACTTTTTGTTCTATTTTTTATTGCTCTTGCATGAGCACTGTCATCCCAGACAGATCTCTCAGCTTGCTGATATCTGATCTAAATAGTAGAATATTTCTTCTCTCACATGTGTCCCACTTCTTTCATACTGTAATGTCTCTGCTTTAATTACCTGTGTGAATATAAAACATAAAATCAAGCAATCTGGAAAGATTCACACTACTGTTCCATTTAAGACCTAGGTCACATAATCTTGTTCTAGAAAATAATAAGATTTTATATCTGTATTTATCTCCTGGTTGTATTTTGAGACTATGCTAATGGTATATTCTTAGCAGCCAGGAATCCTAATCTTCATCTTCAAATTTCAGCAAATCCGGATTTGATAAAGGATTCTCCTGGTTGTATAGCTTTCTCTTACATATTTTATTATTTCATGCAATACAAAATTGTTCAATAAATTTAAGTGCTAGAATAAAATTGTATGAGTCACCATTTAAGATATTATTAGAAATCTATCTTACATAAAAAGAGACAAACTTTATTTTAATAAGGTATTTAGTGTATTTCATTTGCTATATTTACACACATGCATATTCACATATATCCACATAGAAAAATATCTTACTAAGTATCTGAACATGCTTTGCTTCAGAATAACTGGGTAATTTATTAAGAATTTATCAGAGTTCAGTGGCTCAGTCAATTAAGCGTCCAACTTCAGCTTGGGTCACGATCTAATGGTTGGTCTTTTCGAGCCCTGTGTTGGGCTCTGCACTGACAGCTCAGAGCCTGGAGCCTGCTTTGGATTCTGTATCTTCCTCTCTCTGCCCCTCTCCTGCTTGAATTCTCTCTCTCTCTCTCTCTCAAAAATAAATAAACATTAAAAGAAATTTTAAAAATTTTTTATTGGGGCACCTGGGTGGCTCAGTTGGTTGGGTGTCCGACTTCGGCTCAAGTCATAATCCCACAGTCCGTGGGTTTGAGCTCCGCGTTGGGCTCTGTGCTTACAGTTTGGAGCCTGGAGCCTGCTTCAGATTCTGTGTCTCTCTGTCTCTCTGACCCTCCCCCGCTTGATCTCTGTCTCTGTCTCTCAAAATAAAATAAAGACATTAAAAATATACATATATATAAAATAAAAATAACTTATTAAGGTACAAATACATTAAGAATATTTATTTTTCCACTAAAATGTGGTAAAATTAAGAAACAGGGAGGTTTTAATGTAGCATGTAGAGTGAAAGTTTTCAGAATTTTCAAGAGGTATAAAAATGATAAATTATTCCCATAAGGTAATATTCTATCTTTCTTACTTATTCTATTACACAAGAATTAAAGAATGCTCTGACAGGTGCCTGGGTGGCTCAGTCGGTTAAGCGTCCGACTTCAGCTCATGTCATGATCTCAGGGTTCGTAGGTTCGAGCCCCATGCTGGGCTCTGTGTTGACACCTAGCTCAGAGCCTAGAGCCTGTCTTCAGATTCTTTCTCCCTCTCTCTCTGACCCTTCCCTGCTCTTGCTGTCTCTATCTCTCTGTCAAAAATAAATAAAACATTAAAAAAAAACCTTAAAAAAAAAGGAATGCTCTGAACATATGAACCAAGCTGATATTTCTAAGCCTTGGCCATCATTTGCATATGATGTGCACACATGCAAATACATATGTACTTGGGCAATAGTTATATATTTTTGCATAAATTGGCATGTGCCAATTATACTGAAAATTACAAAGCATAAGTCACATTATTCCTAAAGTTCACATTTATAAGAATTTCAAATTATATATATTTATATATATATAAAACAAGCTACCTTATATTTTAAAATCTGAAGGAAGAAAAATAGTCCTCCAAAGTCATTGTATGAAGAGCTTGGTGGTTCTTAAGACTTTAGTGTTTATTCTTTAAGTAAATACCAATATTTGGAAAAATCCAAGAACCATTAATATTTCTGGCGGTATTTTCACATCATTTAAAATTTTGTCTGAAGTCAGGCTTTCTTATTGTTTGCATTGCTTATTATTTCAAAAAGCATAAAGGGAAACTGAGCACATGTTAGAAGACATAAAAGAATATGAAGATGTCTTCCCCATTTTTGATCCATCTATTTATAATTTTCTATAAAAAGCAAACACCCGTGCATTTCATAATCCAAAAATATACCAAAATCTGTAATGGATAGTTTCACTTAGTGCATTATCCCCTATCCATTTATCCTCTCTCCTTCCCCTATCCATTATCCGATTCTCTTGTCTAGCTTCTTAGTGTCTATATACCCATCCCCTCACAACTGTAGTAAAACATTTTTATGATTTGATTGCATTCTTCCTTAGATTTTTATACACACATAAGCACATCTGTATGTATACCTTCACCCCCTCCCTGCTCCACAAAAGTTTGCTTATTCTATATATTGTTCTGTCCCTCATTTTTTCCAAACAGTGAATCTTAGAGATCTCCCCACATCTTTACATAGCAAGTTCCTTCCTTCTTTTCACTTCTCTTTGGCGTTTCTTTGGTTGGTTGTTATCATAATTTATCAACAGGTCTCTTGGTTGATGGCTATTTGGAATATTATCAGTTGAGAGTTCTGACAAATAATGCTGCAGTGATTGGCTTTGTACATATTCCCTGAAGTATTTTTTTGCAGTTTGATAAACCACTGTAATGGTTAGTTTTGTTTCAACTTGCCTAGACTATGATATCCGTTGGTTTGTTCAAACACTAAACAGGATGTTACTGTGAAAATATTTTTTTAGGTGTGATTAACATTTTAAATAGTAGACTCTGATTAAAGCAAATTACTCTTAATAATATGGCTGGGCCTCTTCCATTCAGTGGAAAGTCTTAAGAGCAAAGATAAAGGTCTCCCAAAGAAGAAAGAAATTCTGTCTCTAGACTACCTTCAGACTCAAGACAGCAATATTAATTTTTTTCTGGAATTGCTAGCATGCTCTGAAGATTTAAGAATTTATAGCACCCACAACTGCATGAGTAAATTTCTTGAAATAAATTTCTCCATCTCTCCCTCTGTCTATCCTTCTCTGTTTTCCTCTTTCCCTCTCCCTCCCTATCCCTTTCCCTCTTTCTCTGTCTCTCTCTGTCTATATTTATGCCTATACCATCTATCTTTCTATCTATCTATCTATATCTATCTATCTATCATCTATCTATCTATCATCTTTATGTATCTATCTTATCTATCTATCTATCTATCTATCTATCTATCTATCTATCATCTATCTATCTATCATCTTTATGTATCTATCTTATCTATCTATCTATCTATCTATCTATCTATCTATCTATCATCTATCTATCTATCCTTCCTATTAGTTTAGTTTCTCTAGAGAATCTTGATAAATACAACCATTTAGCCAGATTTAGGATTGGTAAATTCTCTTTAACTATTAAGGTTTTCATTCAAGTTAAAGCGTCAAGAATTTTTGTTTTTGACTTCAGGACTACCAGGTTAGTTGAGTTTTTTAAAAACAATGATGCTTCTGTAATAGGAAACTGAATGATGATTTTATTTCCTAATCTTCTTAGGTTTAACTGACTGCATTACCAATATGCCCTCACACTCTGTAACTTCCCAAAGGAAACACAGGAGCTCCTATCTGTGTGTGATGTAACATATGTGCTTGATTATTCGGGTAGATTCTAAATCATAGAAATTTTCTTCCCAAAGAGGAACTGATATACAGGTGCTTAAGAAATTGCTAAAGTGAAGTCATTTCCTCATCTTCATTCGAACTCTATCCAAAAACCCAAACATGTCTAATTCAATATGATTTTTGGAAGATCATTTGAAGATTTTGCGAATCTGTTCATCTGATACAGATTGTAATAGGGCCTCCTGGTGTCATTTCATGGTAGTGCCAGTGTTGGTCTTAAGCGGAGGGAGGAAATTATAAGCAGGCTCATCTTCTAATTATAATCATTTCTAATTTATTCTTCTGTTTCACAGCTGGTGTACATCCCAAGAGTATCTGAAAAGAGGATAGTACAATAGACAGGATGTTTCTTTTCAAGGAAAA
Source organism: Crocuta crocuta (assembly GCF_008692635.1). NCBI lineage: Eukaryota > Metazoa > Chordata > Mammalia > Carnivora > Hyaenidae > Crocuta > Crocuta crocuta. The sequence goes on from NW_027531898.1 coordinate 882,179, forward strand.
TAATAATAAATTTTAAAGACAAGTAATACAATTTACAGTACAATCATAAAGAACAAGACAAAAGTATAGAAGGGAAGGCCCTATTTATTTACTAATACTTAAATTTAAAAAGTTAAATTATTTTTATGAATGTATGATGCTGAAATACAAAAAGAAAAATTATTAGTCACAGTGGACACACTGTTAATCCAAGATCATATTGTTTTTGGCAGCCATGAAGAAATGAATTATAAAAGCTTAGAATGGCATGAAAGTACCATTTTAGGACTCATCTGTCACTTGTATTAAAACAATTTCAACTATATATGCTGGCTCCAAGACAGCAGTTTGATATTGTTGGGAGTATACAAGGTTCAAGTATACCTCTAATTGTCGAGACTAAACTGGATTCTTGGAGACCTGGATTTCAAATGAGGTATGTTGCTGTTTTAAAATTTTAATCAAAATTATTGGAAAGGTCATACAATTTCAACTATGACATGAAGTAAAAATATTAACTGGTTGCCTGTATGCTTATAACTGTAAAGGAATCATATCCAATAAGTTTGCATTTAAAAATTTAAATTCTTATATAAAAATAACAGAAAAATACAGTCAGGTGAAATAGTTTTCTAGAGTTCATAATAGTAATCCATTGTTTTTGAAAAAAATATATTTGCCACTCATAACATTTTTCACTGATATGATTCAGTTGTTTCTCCCAAAACTCTTTTTGATATATTTCATGACCCAATTGGCTTTTGAGTAAGATAAGTAAATTGCTTGGGTCTCAAAAGATTTATCCACTTAGTTGGCAACAATACATTAACTATACATTTATTTTAAAAAGTAGAATAAATTTATTTTTTTCTATATATGTCTTTCTTTCTTAATGCTATTGTTGCTAAAAATGGAAGCCAAAATTTTATTCTGCCTAACCACAACTTCTGTGTGAGGAAAATGTTATTCAGTTAAAGTTACAAGTGGAAATTTGGAAACTATAGCACTATCACCATAGGTATTACAAATTAAATTGTACCCATGTAACCAGTTCCTGACAAAAAAGGCAAGCCAACTGCACAAAACAGGGTTAATGGTAAACTATTTTTGAATCAAGTTTGCCAATTTCTTTAGAATCAGAACAGCAACATGTTTTGTAATCTGCCCTTCATTGAAACAGACATTGTTTCCACAACTCATGAGAAGTAAAGCAGTGAGAGAGAATAGAAAATACTTCAAACCTGCACCAAATTTTAAGTTAGTATTTTAATATACACAATTTTATACTGTAATTTTGTCTTAAGTTTACTTTAATGAGAGACTAATTTTTCATTTGTACCCTGAGGCAACATAGCTGTGAAATTTCTAGCTTTATTACTCAAATAAGTAAAATCAGATGTAAGAGTAACTTACATTATTGTTCCCCTGCTTTCCAAATTATTTTTAGTTTGATCATAATAAAAGAATTGTAAAAGACTTTAATAATTAAAATATATCAAACATGACAAATTAGTGCACTTAACACACACAAAAGTATTTTTCCAAAGCACAACATGCTTAAAACCAGTATACTTTGTGTTCTAAATATATACATTGCTTAAAATATATAGAAAATATTATTAAAGTCATGTGATTATAAAGTTTATACATGTAAACTAACTTGTTTTATTTATAATTTACCATCTGATAAATTTTATATCCCAATTATTTTGTTTTATATTATATCATCACAATACTTATATGAGATTTTTTAAATTAAGGCTTTATTGCTTTAGAGCAGTTTCAGGTTTACAGCAAAATTGAGAGGAAGGTACAAAGATTTCCTTTTTACTCCCTACCACCACACCTGCATAGACTTCCCTATTGTTAGCATCACCCACCAGATTGATACATTTGTCACAATTGATGAATTTGCATTGTCACATCATAATCTTCCAATTCACAGTTTACTTTAGGGTTTCACTGTTGAGTATGGACAAATGTATAATAACATAGATCTATCATTATGGTATCATACAGAGTGTTTTTACAGTCCTAAAAATCATCCCTCCTGCGCTCTCCCCACCTTCTACCCCAAAAAGCCCTGGCTATTGGATACTATTGATCTTTTAGGATCTTCATAGTTTTACCTTTTCCAGAATTATACATTATGTATTCTTTACAGATTGATTTCTTTTACTTATTCAATATACCCTTAAGTTTCCTCCCGTATTTTGTCATGTCTTGAGTCCTCATTTCTTTTTATTACTGAATAATATTCCATTGTTTAAAATGGGCCACAATATATTTATCCAGTCATCTAGTGAAAGACATCTGTATTGCTTCCAAGTTTGGGCGTTTATGAACAAAGCTTCTATACACACCCATGTGTGTTCTTGTATGCACATACATTTTCAATTCCTCTAGATAAATACCAAGAAGTAAAATAGCTATACATATGCAAAATGTATGTTTAGTTTTGTAGAAGACCACCAAAACATCTTCCGAAGTGACTGTACAATTTTCCATTCCCACCAAAAATGAACAAGTGTTCCTCTTACCAGCATCCTGACTAGCATTTGGTAGTGTCAGTGTTCTGGATTTCAACCATTCTAATAGTTGTGGAGTGCTATATTATTACTGTTTTACTTTGCATTTTCTTGATGACAGATGATGGGGAGCATCTTTTCATATGCTTATTTGCCATCTCTATATCTTTTTCAGTGAGGTGTCTGTTAAGATTTTTGGCCCATTTAAAAACTATGGTTGTTTTCTTGTTAATGATTTTTAAGAATTCTTGTATATTTTGGATGAGTTCTTTATCATATATGTCTTTAGCAAATATTCCAATCTGTCACTTGTATTCTAATTCTCTTGACATTGTCTTTGGCAAAGCAGAAGTTTTTAATTTGAATGATGCTTAGCTTATCAATTATTAATTTCATGGATCATGCCTTTGGTGTTTTATCTAAAAAGTCATTGTCATATAGAAGCATACCATATGTAAGTTTGTTCTTGTATTGTCTTCAGGAGTTTTATAGTTTTGCACTTTACACTTAGTTCTGAGATCTGTTTTGATTTCATATTTATGAAGGACATAAGTCTGTATCTGATCTTTTTTTTTTTTTTTTGCATTGCATTGTTCTAGCACTGTTTCTTGAAAAAAAGTATTTTTCCTCCATGGTATTATCTTTACTCCTTTATCAAAGATCAGTGACTGTGTTTTGTGGGCCTATTTCTGGGCATTCTATTGGTTTCATCGATCTATTTGTATTATGTTTTTGTTGCTAATTCCACACTGTCCTGATTATTTTAGTTTTACAGTAAGTTTTGAAGTCAGGTAGTGTCAAAGTCCTCCAATTTTGTTCTTATCCTTCAATATTGTGTTTGCAAGTCAGGCTATTATTTTTCTCCATATAAACTTTAGAATCAGTTTGTCCATGTCTGCAAAATATCTTCATGGGATTTTGACTGGGATTGCACTGACTGTATACATCAGTTTGGGAAGAACTGACAACTTGACAATACCGTGTCTTCTTATCCACAGATATGAAGTATTTCTCCATTTATATAGGTCTTTATTTCCCATTCACTAGCGTTTTGTACTTTTATCTCATATAGATCTTGTACATATTTTGTTGGATATGTACTAAAGTATTGCATTGGGGAGGGTGCTAATTAAATGGCATTGTGTTGTTAAATAATATATTTTTATAACAATTAAATAAAATTACCTTTAAATATATGTTTTAAATATATGAAATGAGAGAGGTAAGTGGGAGATAGAGAGAGAGCAGTAGCAGAGAGAATATTAAGTCTATGTATTTATATTTGAAGTCATTCAGCCAATATGTGGTATCATGAAATTTCAAATTCAAAACTCATTTTATTCTAAAGTTGATACAACAAAATAGTTCATAAGAATAATTAAATGCTTGGTAATAAGGGAGTTCTATTGTTAATTTTTTGAGGAATCTCCACACTGTTTTTCAGAGGGGCTGCACCNCTTTAAAGCATCACAAGGGACAGGATGAAGACAAAACTAAAAAAAAAAGAATACTTAAATGCTTAAAAATAACAACAATTTAGAATTCATTATACTGTGGGTTAATGCCACTATAGAGGCCATTACTGTAATACTGTATCCCACAGGATGATATAAAATTATCTAAAATTTCAAAAATTAGGATAAGTTTGACTCCACCAAATAAGTAACAATCATTTATATAAAATGTGAAAGCACATATCTCTATTAGGAAAGTCATAGGGCTCTACAGACTTGCTATTTACTGAGTTTCTGTATTTAGTATTCATCTGCTTATTTTGCATTAACTTTGCTAACTCCCTATTTTGAAAACTGGGGTAAAGAATTATATTGTGACCATCTGGCCATTAAACCAATGTTGTTTAAAATTTAGAAAACTATGTCTACCTTTAATTTTAGAAACAAACTACTTTTTTTAACTTATAGAAGAATGATTTAAAAAATATATATTTCTGAGAATAATTAAAACTTACATCAGTTTATCTATCAATATAGCTGAAGAATATAATTTTTTCTTAGTTTTCTCTTTTAGCTGTAAATTGTTTTAACTTGAAAACTAACTGTAATTGACAGAAATCTACTTTTTATCACATTGGATATATACAGATGTAACCTAGTGAGAATTCTTATGTTAGTGCTAGAGAATTTTTGTTAAAAAAACAATAAGTCAGATTTGAAGAAGCCAAATAACAGTTCTAAAACTGGAATCTATGTTTATTAAAATTTGAAATTGAATATATCAGTTAGACAAAAGGTAAGTGATAACTAAAGAGACAATTGGTAAGTAAGACCAATTAAATAAATTATCCAGAAGGTAACATAAAACATTAGAAATCAAAAATGGAAAAGGAAGTAAAATGAAGGAAGAGTAAGAATATACAAAATGCATCTAAAGAAAATGCAAGAAAGATACAATAAAGAACATAAAGTACAGGGAAGATTTATTTACAAAATGACTAGAATTATACAGATATGATGAAAGCTATGAATCCACACATAGAAGAAGCATAATATGTATTAGATAGGTGAAATACAAAGCAATTAATATCTAGGAACATATTGGTAAAATCACAGAGTGCCTAAGATAGAAAAAGTATTCTATAAGACCCTAGGCAAAAAACATCAACTCAATTCTTTCTAAAACTACCAACTACAGCAACAACCAAAAAAAAAAAAAAAAAAAGATAAAATTAAATGTCTTAAATTTCTGGATGAAAATGGCCATTAACATAGACATCTAAACAAAATCAAGCTTTGATAACAGTATGTATTTGCAGTCAAATAAAATGTTTTAGAAAAAAATTGAGTTATGTTTCTACTAACAGAATTTTGCTGAAGGGATACATATAGAATCTGCTTTAGAAATTGGAAAGTAATCTCTGATGGAAGGTCTGAACTGCAAGAAATTTTAATGGTTACATAAAATAACAAAGTTATGAGTACATTTAAGCAATAAGCTCCAAACTATGTATTTTTTTAAAAGGACAAAAAACATTGAAAAGAAAATCATCAGATTTTAAGCTTTCAAAGGCCTGTATTTTGTATACCTACATATTATTTTTAGCCTAATCTGTAAAGTAGAAATAGAATATACATTAGATAAGCTAGTGGAGAGAAATAAATGGAATGAGGGGAGCGAATAGGACAATACTCCAAAGACATTAAAGAGTGAACATTGCACACATAGACTGCACAAAATAAAAGGTTTTTAATATTGTAAGAAAGAATGGAAGGAAATGATCTAAGGATACCTTGTCTATATATACTGATAACATGAGAATTTCAACATTGCTAGAAATAGTATACATCACCACTTACTGTTAGAAACTTTTATCAACTAACTGGAATGTGAAAATTCATTTCATTCACCAAAAGTTTCAATACAGTAAATCAAAATGGTCATTTCTCCAAAGGAATAATCAATAGCCTATGCTTCAGCAAAATAAGAAACTTAAGTAAGCTTTTCCACAGATATCTAGGTCAAATAAATTAAAAAACAGTAACAATGTCAAAATCGTACATAACCCATTAAAATGCTCAATATAATGGACATAGGGCACAAGACAAATGGAGAATGCATCTTTCTAAATGTAGACAGAATATTAAAAAGGAATGAGTCTTAAGCTATGATGTATGCTTCAAGCAAGTTTTACAAATTCAACCACATCTAACACTGAATATAGTATTTACAAATCACATACATAAATATAAATTAAAACTAAAAATACCCATATATTTTAAAATTTTCTAAATATTTCACATATTAATGAATAAACAGAAGGTAAAAATTTTAAAACTGAAATGGAAATATAAACTATCAAACATACTATTTCAACTAATTGCAAAGTAACATTATATAATAACCTACAGACCAACAGACTAGAAGTTAGAAAGGAACTACTCTTAAATGACAAAACCATGAATATTGAGAATCCTAAAGAATCAACAAAAAATGATACTAAAATTAATAAGGTAATTAATCAAGACCACATGGAAAATGTTCAACAAACAAAATCAGTTTTGTTTCTATATACTTTCAATGGACAACTGGAAACAGAAATTTTAAAAAGCTAATTTTAATAGCACCAAAACCCATGAAATATCAAAGACAAACTTCACAAAATTTGTGTGAAAGTTACCAAATATCATTAAGAGAAACAAAACAAGATCTATATACATAAATGTACATACATACATACATCATATCTCTGGACTAGAATACTCAGTATCGTTGAAGAGCCAAACCTCACCAAGAGGATCGGTAGATTTATAGATTCCACACAGATCCTATCAAAATTCTAGCAGGCTGTTTAGATTAAATTGACAACTGTTTCTAAAATGTATGTCAGTTGACAAAGAGCCTAGAATATTCTAAACAGATTTGAGTAAGAATAAAGCTGGAGAATTCACACTAATATATTTAGACTCACTATAAAGCTACAACAACGAGGACAGTGTGGTATTTCATAAGGCAATACGATAGATATATCTCATATTTTATACATATTATATGCTAATAGAGTAGAATAAAAATTAAAAGTGAATATATATATCCATCTGATTTTTTATTAAGGTGCAAATGCAATTAAGGTTAAGGGGTGACCCTCTCAATAAATGATGCTAAAGAAATTGGACATATGATAAAAAATAAATAAATGTTGACCTTAAAAATACACATTATATCAATAGTAGCTCAAAATGGATTAGTGACTTAAATGAAACATGTAAAAAAGTAAAATATTTAGGGAACAAAGAGAAAATCATCAGAATCTAGAGTTATGCAAAGAGTTCTTAGCCTCGACACTAAAAGAACAATCCACGTAGTGAAACAATTATAATTTGAATTTCATTAAAATTAAAAAAAAAATTGTTCTATTAATAGAGTTTAGTATATGTGCTGCTGAAAAGAGCACTCTATGAATGGAGTTTAAAAAAACTTACAAATTTGAAAAAAAAATTGCAAATAATATATCTGACAAAGGAGTAGAATCCAGAATATATGTAAAACTCACCCCAAATCAACAGCAAAATTAAACAATAAACAAAAATAAAAACTATCCAATTAGGAAATAGAAAAAAATACATGAGAAGACTTTTCACTGAAGAAGATGGTAAATAAGCACTTGAAAAAAAGTTCAACATTATTAATCAATAAATAAATTCAAAATAAAACCATAGGGAGATATGATTCTTGATAACCAAATGGCTAATTGTTTTTTAAATAGGGTGAGAAAGTAACAATTAGAAAATTCTGGTAAAAACATAGAGAAACTGGATCACTCATACATTGCTGGTGGGAATTGAAAATGGTACAATGACTCTGGAAATATTTGGGCAATTTTTTGTAAACTACACCTGAAATTGCCATGTGGCACAGTATTACATTCTTGGGCATTTATCCAGATAAGTGGAAGCATATGTTCACAAAAGCGATACATAAATACAAAAAGCAGATTTATTCCTAATAAGCAAAAAACGGAAATATGCTCAGATGTCTTTCAAATGGTGAATGGTTCACCAAAACATGGGACATCCATACCATGGTAGGTTATTCAGCAATAAAAAGAAATAAACCATTATGACAGACAACAACTTGGATGACTTTATGTTGAGAGAAGAAATCCAAAAATACTGCATACAGTATGATTCCACTTCTGCAGCATTGTTGAAAGGACAAAATTATTAAAATGGAGATGGAATCAGTGATGTCTTGGGATTGAGGAAATGGGGGTAGGGTACTGGGGAAGAGTGAGCACAACATGAAAAATCCTTGTGGAGATGTAACTGTTCTGTAATTTGACTCTATCAATGTCAGTATACTGGTTGTGATATTTTATTATAGTTTTCAAAATGGAACCATTGGGCAAAGTGGATAAAGCATACAGGGCCCCTCTCTGAACTGTTTCTTATAATTGCATATGCGTTTATAGTTTTCTCCAAATACAATTTACCATAAAAATAAATGTAGCAAAGTTATAGAATACAATATCGATATATGAAAATCAGTTTCATTTTTGTATATTAGCAGTAAACATTTGAAAAATAAAATGTCTTTTTAAAACCCATTTTCAAAAAATAAATAAGATAAAATTCGTACTTTATAATATAGAAAAAGATTATGCTTAGGAAGAGAAAACAGATCAAAAGGGGCATACGGTGACTTTAATGACTCTACAGTTTTGGGTCTTGAGACAGATTGTGGGTTCATGGCATATATTTTACTAATATTCTTTAAACAGTATTATAATTAGCTTTACAGGATATACTTCCAAAAATAATATATTGATGCCACTGATGGTAAATACCAGAACCCTAGTTTTCTATTTTATTCATGTTAGCATTTAATTTATTTATCTTACATAAGACCTTAGGAATAACTTCTCTACTTCTGAAGAAAAAATAAAAATTTTTGCAAAGATACTTTTGCCACTTTCTATCTGCCTTGTTTTTCTTTTCTTTTTAATCTAGACTATGTTTATTAATGATAACTTGCTTTTTAACGATTATAGAAATATACAAATAAATACAAGTCATTAAACATTTTAGAATCATTTTAGTTTTTGGGGTTTTTTTGAATAAAAAAACAAATGTACTGTCATGTCCCAGTGTCTGTCATCTAGAAATGGTAAGAGACATAATCTTCTTTAAGTACTTAGTTTTGTCCTCTTTTGAAAACACATGTGAAAGATTTTATCAGTATTTCACTTATATAAAAAATATACTACAAGTGCTATTTTTGAGATCAGTAGTTCTTAAAATTAGTGTGCATATGATCACTTGGAAGTCTTGTTAAAAGATAATTGGACCAATCCTTACAAGTTTCTGATTTGGTAGGTCAGGTGTGGGTGTGACCTGATTTTTATTTATAATATATTTCTAGAAGAACAACTATCCAAGATCATTGGTGTGAGGGATCCATGATCACTGNCATATTTATTTATATATATAAATATATGTGTATATTTGTATTGTATATATACATATATGAATAATTATATGTATTTACATATGATTGTTTATAAGCAAATATGCATAAATATACATATATAGATACATATACTGGCATATGTACATACATGTGTGCACCACACATATATATGTACACAAACACAAACACATGCATGTACCACACACACATAAATGCTGACTCATCCAATAACCCTTTTTGGTTAATTTTCAGCCAAATAAACTTAATATTTTTCTCTGCCTGGTCACTCAATGGGACCTCATTAGGATTCATTGAACTGTTCAATGTATTTACCAAGAGTCAGGAACTAAATAAATTATATGAATGACTTCTTTATAGATCCTAAAATCTTATTTTTACATATATATGTATATATAATGCATTTACAATATACACAGAATATGTAAATCTATTTGAGTGTAACAATATGGTCCCTGTCTTCCTAGTCTTTCCCTTATGTGCCCTTTAATTGTAATAATATGAATAGGTCCTATTTCCTTCTATCATTAAGCCTTTGTAAAGAGTCTGCTATAACTAGATGTTATCACTCACCTTCTACTTCTCCAAGCCTCATTGAATATATATTTATTTAATTTCAACTTTTCACTGAACAGCTTACAGAAGGGATTTATTTAAAAAGACCAAAACCCATGTCATCAGGGAACTATTCAGACCATTTTTCTTTGTTTCCACTTTTTCTCAGCTGAGGCAGCAGTGGCAGAGGAAGCAAAGCCTCCTCCTCATTAAACACCAGGGTCTATCAGCCCTACATTTCATATGAGGCTCCTGATTCTGGAGTTCGGCAGGGCCTTTGCAAACAAGCTGACCCAGAAGGGCTTTCATAAATGTATTAATCTTATCCAAACATCAAGTTTTTGGAACATAGGAGGGAGACTCTTACTGTTTTTGAACGCATTAATAAACTAAATTGACATATACTAACTGTATCTGGAAATTTTTCAAATGAACACTAGATTTTAAAAATCTAATTGAATAGTATAATTAGTAGATGATCCATAAATCTAAAACAAATCAACATTCCTGCCTAGAAGCAAATGAAGTGTCCTTAATTTTATCCCAAATAGATGCCTTATGTTTCAAAAATATACGAAGTACATCATCTGGAAAATTAAGAAAGATTTGCCCTATTAATTATTACTGATTTATAACCTGTCAAATTGCACTTGTTGCTTCCAATACATTCATTCAGAGACACCAACTCCCATAAAATGGCAGTGTCACAAGTAGAATACGGCCAGCATTTATGCATTTAATCCAAGGACATATAGAATCACAAGATACACAATACATGGTGATGGGGTAAGTTTGAGAGACTCTTGGGTCTAGCCATAGAGCTGATAACTTGCATGATAAATTTTTAGACTTCCAGAGAGATAAGCTGCAGAAACAGAAAAATGTCCCCAAAAAGCTGAGCCATAGCATACTAAAAAACAGAACAAAACAAAAACAAACTAACAAAGAAAACAGAAAGAAATACGGTTGAGAGCTGGTATGAATTGGAATGAAATAAAGATGTGTAAAATAGCAGCTGAAATTATGGAAACCATCCTCAAATTCTGCCTTCCACTCAAACTAAGGAAACTTGGTATCATTTTTGTATTAGCTGGGCTGATTTCTTTTTTTTTATTACGTTTATTTTTATTTATTTTGAGAGAGAGAAAGCAAGCAGGGGAGGGGCAGAGAGAAAGAAAGAGAGAGAATCCCAAGCAGGCTCCATGCTATCAGTGCAGGGCCCAATGCAGGACTCAAACTCACAAAACATAAGATCATGACTTGAACTAAAATCAAGAGTCAGATGCTTAACCCACTGAGCCACCCAGGAACCCCAACTGGCTCCGATTTCTAATTTACCTTACAGTAATCTTTAGTAAAACTGGGAGAAAGTATACAGTTTCTGCTTGCCACTTAATGATTGTCCCCAACCCCTGTTATATAACCATACACATGTGTAATATAGTCCTCTGTACTCACATATGTACATGATAAATGGAACTCTAAGAAAAATATCACACATCAAATTTTGCTGTAGTACGTATGTGAAAGTCATTGCCGAAATATGTACACAATTTTAAAGGCAAAAATTTGTTTGGAATTTCACACCTAGCTACAGAATTGGTGGCCTTTGTTGAGAATGAGAAAAAATATTCTCAGACATGTCATGAGTCAGAATAACAAACTTTGAAAAACCAAAAGGAGTTTAAGAAGCAATCTTGATAAAGGATAACTAAAATAAATAACTAAACAGCAGGAGAGAAGTAGAATAATAAATGAGATCAATAAAGTAGAAGTGTCTAAATGTCCTTTATTTAAAATGGTTACAAACAAATAAACAAAAAAAGTATTTAGCAAGACTACACAGAATATAAAATTAATTATCTGCTTCCAAAATCCAATTACATCGATTAAAATTTGCAGTAAAGATCAGCAGAAACATATTAAGGAATAGGTGAGGTAATTCTTTCAATTTTCAGAGTTTAGAAACATTATGTACTTTTTGCCTAGCAAAATCTTTTTTTTTTCTGGCAATATACTCATTCTTTTAACCATAAACATTCAAATATATGACATTAAACAAAAATAAACATTCCAGCATTTAAATGTTTTTCAGAAACATAGTTCTCCCCACATGCAGATCAGTCTCTAATATCGTTATCCTTATAAATTCTTTCAATTATTTTCCCACCTGGTTTTCCAATGACCAATTATATACATGATTAAAATATTTTTAAAGTTATTTCTGTGTCCTAAATGAGTGCTAAATAATGAGATATTAGGTATGAATGCGATAGACTTAATTCTAGTGGGTGAAACATCACTGTCACAATTCTCATCATTAAGAATAAAATTGATGAATGTCCTATAATATAACAAATTAAGCTTCAAATATATAAAATGAGTAGCATAACAAAATAACTTAGAAGATTTTTTTAATACCAATCAAATATGCAAGCATTGGAGAGAGTAAAGTAAATGTAGAAACACAGCATAAATGACATGAATAGAAATACACATTAACAATGTTATACTTTTAAAAATAGTGAATATAAGATATAATGCTATAAAATTGAAAGATTACAAAATGCATGCTTTTATAAGCATATCTAATTAACATTGATTCACAAAGGGTAGATAACTTCTTATGGGAAAAATGGCAAAAATCATCTTCCAAAAATATGCAGAGTAATCAGTTTTAAAGCAGTTGAGCATTGTTAAAGAGTATAATAAGCCTCTCGTACCAGACCGGTTCATATAGCTACATAATAGCACTAACAAACTTTAAAAACATCAAAAACTGTACAACTGTATGGACTCCAACATGCACAAACACAAATACTCACAGCCAAAACTTATTCATACATTGGAATATACATACAAAGTGGCTTAAAATGTTTGAATGTAAGTAATTCTATCATTTCAAATTTAACATCATATTTTAGGATGATAAAGTAGGAGAGAGAGGAAGAGAAAGGAAAATTACTATTCCAATAGACACTAATCATTGAAGAGCATGACATTTTTGGGGTACCTATGTGGCTGAGTTAGTTAAGTGTCTGACTTTGACTCAGGTCATGATTTCACAGTTTATGAGTTCAGGCCCTGCTTCCGGCTCTGAGCTGAAACTGTAGAACCTACTTGGGATTCTCTCTCTCTTTTTCTCTGTGCCTCTTTCCCACTCTCTCTTTCTTTTTCAAAATAAATAAATACGCTTAAGAAGAAGTGTGATGTTTTTGACAAAAATACTCTTTGACTTAAGAATAGAACTATATTTTCTTGGTATATTTAGTAAAATTAATCACAAAAGTATAATCAATCTACAATCAAACAGTATTTGATCAATTCCCTTAAATTCAGAAACAAAACATGTATGATTGCTATAACCATTATCAATCCACATCTTTTGGAACATTTTTGTCATTTTTTAACACTGAAATAGCAAATGAGACATTGGCATTTTAGATATGACTGCCTATAAATAAATTTTACAAAAGCCACACATGTCAAACATTTTAGAACTAAAGGGACAATTATGTTAAATGGACAAGAAGGTGACAGGAAGAGTGTCCACTTTTTTTAATAATAAAATTGATATGCCGATATTTGTACAAACAAAATTTTGAAAAATAGCCTAATTTTCCAACAGAAGGAAATAGTTGAATGAATTATTAAAATTCATTCAATGTAATACTATGCAGCTATTAAAATCATATCATTATATATTTATAGATTGGAAAGATATTCACTGGAGAGCAAGCTGCAATATACGTACGACAGCTGAATTATTGAAATAAATTTCTTTATATTTTGTATATGTTTCTGAGATCTTTAAAATGAGAAATCTTAAAGAATTAGCAAAGTGTGGTAGTATGTCTTAAAATACAATGAGGAATAGAAAGTAAATTTAATACAAAGAAAAGAGACCCAGTTTTTAAATGTACTTGTTATACCAAAAAACTCATTTTATGTCATTAGAATAAATGCAAATTACCAATAAATGAAGGTACCATTGACTGGACATTTCACAATAGAATAAATTCTCATACACATTATATATTAAAAAGATAGTCTAACAAGATTGTGGATATACATATATATTTTTTAAGTTTCAATTAAAAATAGGAAATGAGTTAGACCTATTGCTGATATTAACATAAAGAAGAATCTCACAAATTAAATACCCATCAACCAGTCACTAAATACTTGACTACATAAAATGAAAAACATCTATATACAAAAGAAATGAATATGAGATTAACAAAGCAAACAACAAAAAAATGTGCTTGCAGTGCGAATCGTAAAGTGTCTTGATGTATAAAGACTACACATCTTAAATTAAAATTGACAAATATGGGGTGCCTGGGCGGCTCAGTCAGTTAAGTGATGACTCTTGGTTTGGGCTCAGGTCATGATCGTGAGTTCAAGCACCAAACTGGGTTCTGTGCTGCCAGCGCAGAGACTGCTTCAGATTCTCTTTCTCCCTCTTGCTCTGACCCTCCCCCATTCATGCTGTCTCTGACTCTCAAAATAAATAAATAAACTTAAAAACATTTAAATAACAGATATGCTAATTTAAACAATTTTTTATAAAGATGTGAAGAAATAAAGATAAGATATGTGATTAAGTTTTCTTTATTTAAAAGCAAATAGATGTGATAGGAAGTGTTTGAATGGTGATGTAAGGAGCCAGCAAATCCTCTTACCAAAAAGGAATGATGAAATCTGGACAAACCTCAAAATCTACCAGTTCAAAACTCTGGAAATTAACCTCTTCAATAAATTTTTTTAAAAAGTCATTCAAGAAAAACTACTAAATGTTGCTCAGAGCAATGGGTATCTACGTTTTTACATAAAAATCTTCCCATGCTCTATCACATTCTACCAATTCTGTGGCAGTAGCCAAAAGAACTAGCAGCCTCACTGCCACTAGAAAGGGCTGACTTTTATGATACAGAACTCTGAGGAGGTCTCATGCTCAGAATAATTACTGAAAATAATCACAATATCAGTGGCAATTGGGGAAGGCCAACATTCAACATTCTTTTGAATGTTCAAAAGACTCTGTACTACTCAGGAAAAACTGAAAAGTGTCCTAGTTATATACTTAGCTGAATATGAAATCTTGCACAAGCAGAAATTAAAAGCTGGGTCATACTTGTAAACTGTCTGAAATATAAAGGCACGCTTCAATCCCAAGGCTTGCTGGCTCAACGTGTTTAAGTCCATCTGCTGATCAGTCACTGACTAAACAATATGCTACGCTGACACCCTAGTCACTCAAGGAAGCTACTCTAAACACACACAAAAAAGGAATTCATTAAGCAAAAATATTAATGACTGTACTTTGTAAAGTACATGATTTCTGCAGAATTGATTCAGAAAATCGCTAAACAAAGGACAATTTTGGTAAGGGGAATTCAGAATTCAATGTTGCTACAATATACTATCTAAAATATCTGGTTATCAACAATACCACCAACAGAATAACAACATGCAGAGAAACAGGAGGGCGTGGCCATACATAGGAAAAAACAAAAACAGTGAATCATAAGAATGAGAGCATAGTTACTCAAACTGTACAGTCATTCAAACTTCAAAACAGCTACCATGTCTATGTTCAATGAATCAAAGGAAACTATGTTTAAAGAATTAGAGCATCCATGGCAATGCATCATCAAATAGAAAACATCAATAAAGAGACATAAAGTTGAAAAAAGAAAAGGAAAATAGAAATAATGGCAGAGTGGAGAAGTACAATAAGTATAAAACAAATTCACTAGAGAGGTCAGTAGAAGATTCAATGCAAAAGAAAGAAAGGATTAGCAATCTTGAAGCCAGATCATCAGACCTTATTCAGTTTGGAAAAAAGAAAAGAAGAAATAAGAAAAGGAATAAAGAAAAACCAAATAGAGGCTCAGATACTTACGAGAAACTATCAAACTGGGATGCTTGTCAAGAGAGTCCCAGAAGCAAACAAAGAGAGAAAAGGGGGCAGATGATATGTTTTAAGAAATAACAGCCAAAAACTCTGCAAATTTGATTTTTAAAAAAAGTCATCTACACATCTGAAAAGTTAAATGAGTTAAACTCAAAGAGAGTCACCCCTAGACACACCAAAATGAAACTGTTGAAAGAAAAAGAAAAATCATTAAATTATCAAGAGTGAAAGGTCTCATTCATCAGGTACAAGTAAACCCCAGTAAGATTACAGCTGATTTCTAATCAGAAACAATGCATGCCAGAAGGCAGATACTAGAAGAATAAGGGAAGATTATGGACAAACTTCAAGTAATGTCCCAACATTTAGAAATGAATACTTATTTTACAGCTGTTTCAGTAAGAAGTCCTAGTTCTTTGGCTGAAATGTTTCAGGTTTTTTTTTTTAATACTTCAGTATGGGTATTCTCTCTTCCACATTTACTTTGTTTTTTCATAAAAGTAATTAATACTTGGCTTCTGATATTAAATGTTCTTTTATTAAATTATAATTAAAAATTAAAAATTTTTGATGTTTCAAAAAAGAATCAGTGCAGATTAAGATTAAAAAGGTCTACTTAGATATAAATATATATCTAGTATTATATTTCTTAGTGTCACTGAATTTTCTTGTTAGCTAAATGTCATCAGAACATACTAGGGATGTTTTATTTGCCATGACTTTGTGCCTGTCCACCTACATACCTTTCAAAGCTCTTCCCTGGCTTAATGTCTATTTTAACAATTACCAAGACTAGGCTGATAATATCACCATGTAAGGAGCTAAAACATTTGAGAGATAACAAAGTACATAGATGTTATGCCTGAATATATTTTTAAAAAGAATATATTTTTATATAAGTAGGTATAAAAATAACATTTCCCTTTATTTTTTTGCAATCATGATAGAATGACCTAGCACTCTATATGAGAGTGAATCAAACTGGGAAAAATATTTGCTTTATAGATTGCATATAGAGTGCATCCTAGTTGGCCTATGCAGGCAGCTTTCTTTTTCTTTTCCTTTTCTTTTTTTATTTGTTTTGTTTCATGAAGATTCTTCCATTGTTTTTCCCTGTTTTCCTATTTCAAAAATTGATGGGACTTTAGTTCAGTTTGACTTATTCTTCATTCATGGAAAAATTATCCAAATAAAATAATAAAATAATTTAATTGAAATGAGGCATACTGACAAATAAGTTTCGCTGCAACTGGGATTTATTTATTTTTTTTTACACAGACATTGTGATAGGACTTCTTTGTAAGATCCTTTCATCTTTATCTACGTTCACCACCTTCATGAGTTAAACTTACCTTTTTTAAAACTTTAGAGTACCATTAAAAAATATATATCATATGATATACATTATAAAATATGGAATGTGAATGGCAAACATTTCCTGTTAATGTACCATAAAAGTTTAACAATTTATATTTTAAGTGAATAATGGTTCTAGTCTGGTCTGTAAACATGTTAAAGTAACATGTTAACAAAAGTACCAAAAAATATTTAAAGGCAAAGCAACAAAAACTTTTTTTTAATTTTATTAATGTATTTGAGAGAGAGAGAGAGTGCACCGAAGTTGGGTAGGGGCAGAGAGAGAGAGAGAAAGAGAGAGAGAGAGAGAGAGAGAGAGAGAGAATCCCAAACAGGCTCTGTGCTATCAGCATGGAATCCAAGAGGGGCTTGATGTCCTGAGTTCTTGACCTGAGCCGAAATCAAGAGTTCATCACTTAACTGACTGAGCCAACCAGGCTCCCCTCAGCAAAAACTTTTTTTTTAAGTTACCCTACTATATATAAAATTTGGTATTAGGTTCTGGCATATTCAGGGTAAATTTTATTTCTTCTCAATATCTGATATAACTTTTTATATATCTGTATATAACTAGACATGAATTTAGTATGTCAAATGTTAAGATTAAACAACCAGTCAACTTTTCAGTTATTTTCAAAACATATTCCCTTCCTACAAGAATAGAGAGGTGATATCAGCCCTAAGTCTTTTATATTTCTCAATTCATGTGTAAGAGAAAATTTGTATCCAATTTAAATGAATAGAAAATTTTCTTCAGCAGAGAGACTAAAAAATTGTCAAGTAGGAAATGTCATTGCAGGAATGCTTCACAGAGATAAATGAATTCCACAAAATCCCTACACTATAGTACTTCTCTGGGAATAGGTCCACAGATTCCACAGAATACAGGATGATCACAAAACAGCACATGTCTCAAGTCTGGTTGAAGTGAGGCTAAGTTTAGAATGTGTTCTTTCCTCTTTCAGACATGGATACACCGAATATATCCTAGAACCATGTTGCAGATATTTACACCTCCAAACTTGGTATAGGAGATTTATGGTTTTTATGCGATTGGATTAAAAGTTTCCCCAGCACTAGCAAGATCAACTTGATAGTTAGTAGTATATTTTCAGTTTCAGATCAATGTGGTTTGCTTACTATTTTTTTTATATGTCTGTGCTTTTTAAGAATTTCAGTAGCTTAAAAGAAATCTAATAGTAAAGATGGTACATGTTATGAATACATATTGATTTCAGCTCAGATCTAAGCTTTGTCTTTTTCACAAAGTGTCTGTGCCTAGCTGGTGAGTTGGTGGGGAAGGATAAGCAGAAGTTCATTTGTGTGGGGGTTTGAACCTCTCTTAAAAGAACTTACAGGAAGAGAAAGAAAAAAAAAGAAAACAAGGAGGTTTTCTGAATACACAAAAGGAGAAGAGAAAACATGAATTTGAAGAAACCAGTCATTTGGACATGTTCCCTCTAAATCCAAAGGAAGGGAAGACTGCCATCAGCAAATAGAGAAAAAGTGTTTCCACAAAATGTGACATTTCAGGATCTGAGCACAACAATTTGGTAGTTTGTAAACAGACTCTGACTCTGAAGAAATAGGAAGACACCCACTGTCTCATTTGTTGTACCAAAGAGCTTATGGGTCTTTCCGGTGCATCCATGGTGTGGTCTGGGAGACAGTGAATGGAGTGGTGTCCAGCGGAAGAAAGAGCATGTCCAGCAGGCAGAAGTGTCTCTCTAGGGCTTCTATGCTATGAACTCAACCTCACTGAGTGACAGCAGTTACAGCACACAACAAAGTGGCAATAGCAGTCAGAAGACGCAGTTGTCTGCACTTATTTCTCTGGTGAGACACTGGAAATCCAAAAAATTTAGATGGAAAGAGCAGGAGCCAGAAGGAAGGCTGATGTTCTACATAAGCCAGGGAGAAAGAGCCTGAGAAATATAAATCATTTTTGTTAATGGTACCCCATAGGCTGGTAAGGCCTGTGGAAACTCTATTCATGCCAGTGGTGCTATTCTTAATCTGTTTTGACAGAAATATGAATACACACATATACTCCCCTGTCCTCTGAGAATTACATAGTATGTGTGGATACTTTGTATCCATACCTATTTTTATTTTATTTTTTTGGTCCCACATCTGTATTTTATCAGTTTACACATACTAAGCAGGGCTTATTCCATGTACCTGTTTAATCTCTGCCTTCACATTCTCATGTTATGTTTCTGTCAACAGTAAAGCCTTTTTTTTTTTACTCCAAAAGCTATTACCTCTAAACTGCATGTTGTACCTCTTGTATTCATTTCTTCCAAATTGAAATCACTTTCAAGTTGGTTTTAACTAAACCATTATCCCCAAATAGATACAATAATACCGACATAAATAATAGGCATATTTCTAAATATGACATTCTATATTATAGGTAGTAAGTAATAGTTCCAAGTGTTAAGTTTAATCTATAGCCACATGTTAAAAAAGCAATGTAGGTGCTCAGAAATTTTCTAAAATAATTTTCAGAGCATATATATAAGCTTATATTAACAAAATCATTTTGAAATGAAAGATTATTTTCACATGCAGTTACTCCCATCAAGTAAACTTGCTTTTTCTGAATTCCAAGTAGATTGGTCTAAACTGTATATATTTAGAAATAGAATATGAACTTTCAGATATTTCCAAAATATCTATTAACATGTGTCCCTTTTATCATATATATATATCATATATATATAACATGTAATATGAAAGTAAGATACCACAGCTGAAATTTTCACTGCTTAGGAAATTTCATCGCTGTTATTCTTACTCTTAGCAGATGTGGTAGACAGAATAACAAGAACCCAAAAATGTGCATGTACTAATTTCCAGAACTTGTGATTATGTTTCTTTATTTGGCAAAAGGACTTTGCAAATGAAATTAAGAGTATGGACTTTATGATGGGGCCATTATCCTTGATTATACAGGTGGAACCAATATATCACACAGAGTAGAAGAGGGAGGCAGAATAGACAGAGATGAGATGGTAGAAAAAAAAGTCACAGAGAAATGTAAATATGTTGGCTTTAAAGGTATAGATGAATGCTGGGGCACCTGGGTGGCTCAGTCAGTTAAGCTTCCAACTTTGGCTCGAGTCATGATCTCACCGTTTGAGCGGGATCTGTGCAGACAGCTCAGAGCCTGGAACCTCCTTCAAGTTCTGTGTCTCCCTCTCTCTCTGCCCCTCCCATGCTAATTTATAATCTCTCTCTCTCTCTCTCTCATAATTAAACATTTAATAAAGATAGATGAATAAGACCAAAGAATTCTGGAATTCTCTAGATGTTAGGAACCTTCAGAAGGGAACATAGCACTGATTTCACATTCATTTCCAGTGCATTTGACTTCTAACTTACAAAACTGTTAAATAGTATATAACTGTTAAATAGTATATTCATGTGATGTTGAGCCACTTAATTCTGATAAATTGCTCTAGCAGCAACAGAAAAAATATTATCATTACCATTATTATCATATAGTAAATATCTAAGGAAAATATGCTCCCCCATACTTCCGTGAGTGTCACTACCTTCCAAGTTTAAAAAGGTGAACTTTGGGAAATGATCTTAATAATGAGAGGTCTCACTTTGACTTTCAATTTTCACATGACCAATTGCTGCTGATCTCAAAGTCCACTGAATATGTCTCTATCAAACTCTTGAGTCTTTTAGGATTCACTGTCCTTATTTTAACTTTTCTTTACCAAGGACAGAGCTCAAGCAAGGAGGGGCAGAGTAAGAAGGAGAGAGGGACAATTCCAAGCAGCCTCCGCATGGTCATTGCCACAGAGACTTATGTGGGGCTCAAACTTATGAAACCCAAGGTGATGACCAGACTCGAAATCAAGAACAAGATGCTTAGCCAACTGAGCCACCCAGGTGTCCTCAATTTCTTTTTTAAACGCCCCCCTCCCTCACTGGGATAATTGTTGCTCCTTCAGAACCCTGTAATGTTGGGAATCTATATGTTTTATGGGGTAAATAGTAATATAGTATATGCTGTTACATTATGTTTACCATCTATTTTATTCCCATGTAGAGATTACACTTGTTATAGGTAACTCATATTAGGCTTTCAATCTAATATTTTATGTAAACCTTCATTTACTGTAAGGTTGAAATTGAAAACCTACATTTTCCAGGCTCTCTTTTAGCTAAGATTCTGAATGCAAATTAGATTCCACCATTTGAATGCTGTGTAGGCGTAGTGAGATTTGAAAGGCAAGAATTAAGCAGAAACTATTTCTTTTGTGGCTTTTGGCTGTTACTACTCAGGAGGTGTGAGGGTGCCCAACAGTAGTGTTGCAGGGTCCAAACCCCAGCTTTCTTGCTTGTTAACAAGAAGAGGGGTGCAATGCCTTAATCCGGTGTCTCATTCCTGGACAGCAGCCCCAGAAACACATTTTCCAGCTTCCTGAGTGTTGCGCTGTGTTGGCAAGGGCAGAGGTTCTTTTTCCTGGCATATTTTCAGCTGTGACCTCAGAGGTAGTGCTCTAGGAGCTGGTCAGTTCTGTAGCTCTGGGAGTTATTCTGGGACACCCCAGTTTAGGAACTGTTCCCTCAGCCATGACAATGCTTTGGTAACCACATAATTTCCTGTATGCAAGTTCTTCGTGCTTAAAACTGCCTACAATGGTTTCTGTTTCTGGCATGGATCTTTGGTAGCAAAGTCCATTCAGGAGATCTAAAGATACATTATTCATAGAAAATTGCTATGCTATTTGTGACAAAAAGTTGAAGTCTTCTCTATTACTAAACGGAGAATTAATTGTAAGGCAATTACAGCACCTTAATTACCAGACATCTGCATCTATAAATTCATGAACATAATTTTTCCTAGAATTTGAATATGTATATTCATTTCAGGAGCAGGGATTATACATATGCCTGTCATCATTCTAAAGAATATATTTAGATGAAAAAATGGTAATTATTCCACAATACATTAAGTATTGTCTGTTTATATACCGGGGAGAAAAATCACAAAATTGATACATATACATGTATGTAGGTACAATATATCTTATATATTATATAGTGATATAAATATGTATATATTCATCTTTATATCAATCTATCAATATAGATACATAAAATATTGATATATTTATATAGAGTGAATAATATAGCTAAAGTAGTATAGCATAAATGTATAGATTTAATATATATAATATAGATGTACAGATTTATAAAGCTAAAGATGTAGAGATAAGAGATATAATAAATGTAAAATGGCAATTGAATCTTCATTTTTCAGAGTTATGGGCCAAATAATATAATAGCTATCTCTCTAAATACCAAGAAAAAATTCTAAAAGGGGACATTCATGAATATTCTGGTTCAATCCATTTGTAATCAATTCTGCCAGCACTTCCCAACTTTAATGGCTCTTTCTTCCAGGAGTTAGTCTTTTATTTCAGTGGAGATTTATGAAACCTCTTGCATGTAGTCATTAAAACAGAGACCACCTCTCACTGCAGCCCTGTCATTTAGTTTGCTTGCATTATTAGCTGGGCAAGGCACTGTATATGGTAATTATATTCTCAATAATGGGACCTACTCAGCACACATTAAGTTTCCATTCAGAGTCACTCTTTTTGAATTTTAACCTGAAGGAGTTTGCAAATAGGTAGGCACAGCAATTTGAATCTGCAAAATGAAGCTTTTATTGCATTGATGATATTTTTAGATCTGAAAAACATTGTGCACTTAGGAAATCTCACTTTTTTAGACATCGTCTTCAGTCATATGTATTTTATACTTTAGCTTTCAAATCAGGGACAAAACTTATTAATTTATGGAGAGAAATATGTTTACTCTCTGAATCCATTTCCTAACCTTGGAGGTATTTCACAAACCTGTCTCTTGCTTTCAGTAATATATTTCTCTACTAAATACTGGAGAAATTTCAGCAACATGAATCTGTACAATATTGAGAAACCTAACAATAAGTAGACAATTTTTTCTCTGATAGAGTTAGGCCCAGGAAAGGTGATTTTCATTTTGTAAACTCTGTTATGTTTTTTTTTTAATCTTTGGTGAATAAAGTCTGTAAATTTAAAGCACTATGTATTGATTCATTCATTTCCCTGAACATGAGTTTTATGATATCCTCTCCCCAATCTACCCTATATACTACAACTTTTAACTGATAATAGCTAATAATTCTGCATAACAATTTTATTTTGTGACCAGGCATAAATTTATACCCAGACGACCTTCTGGAATAATTAGAAAGTTTTATTTTTCCAAGAGTATTTTATTAAGGTATTTATACATATAATGTTTGTGTGAAATGAGCATTTGCTGTCATCTAATTTTTTAATTTAAAAAACAAAAGTTTTACACTTACAAAAAATTCTATAAGATAAACATAAATTCCTGTGACTGTTTCACTTCTTAGAGAAGTTGATGTGAACTTCTATTAAGTCACAAACCTTCATTAGACCAATTTTGAAAGAAAATGCCAAAGTCTTTGTCAGTTTCCTTCGCTTTCAAGGCACATAGTAATAATATTTATTAGCAACTGATATCTTCTGAATTTCAAGAATCTGTCAGAATACAATCTCAAATTTACTGCCACTTTGCACAATAGAAATGTCAAGAAAGAGAAACAACATCATTGTTTTTAAAGTTTATTTATTTGAGAGAGAGGGAGGGAGGGAGCATGATGAGGGAAGAGGCAGAGAGATAGGGGGAGAGAGAGAGAATCCCGGTACCATCAGTGCAGAGCCTGATTCAGGGTTTGAACCCAGGAACCATGAGATCAGGACCTGAGCCATAACAAAGAGTTGGAGGCTCGGCTGACTGAACCACCCGGGTACCCCAATAATATCAATTTTCTAATTAATTATTCATTATTCCAGACATTCCAAAATATATCTATAGATAATTCAGATTGTCATAAAGATTAGAATCGTGTCTACTTTTTTGGCATCTTCCATTAAACCATGGCTTACATTTAGGAGTAGATTAAGAATTAGCCTTTTGAGACTACTTGTTATATTTATTTTAATGATGCTTACTGAGAATATCATTTCTGTTACATTTTTCACAAGAATGAAACATGAGAGAATCATTCTGATATCCATACAAGGGACAATCCTATTTGTCAGCAACTGCTTATTTTTATCTTAGGAGCTAAAAATTTAGCTTATGTAACTGAACTATTTCCTACTTTGCAGTGGCTATTCATGAATTTAAAACCAAATTTATGATCTATAACTCTTTGCCATATTTTTTGTTCTAATGTCACTTCTGTCTTCTATTTTCCCTTCACCTTTCTTCCTACATTATAATTTTTTTTCTATTTGTGCACATGTTCTTGCAAACTGTCCAAATGAATATTATGAATAAACTCATATATAGGACATCAAAAATAGTACTATTTTAAAATTTAAATGTACCCTTTATACAATATATTTAATATAAAATTATTAAAGTTACAAATATAACTGTTTAAAATATAAGATATTTTAAATTTTTATCTTCACAGTATCTTAATTCTTCATTTCATTTAATCTAATTTAGTATTAGTATCCTAAAGGATTAAAGTTTAGAAGCATTTGAATGATTGAGATTTTTCTTAATTTTCTTTATTTATTTTCAGAAGAAGAGAGAGAGAGAGCACAAGTAGGGGAGGGGTGGAGAGAGAGGGAGAAAGAGAGAATCCCAAGCAGACTCTGTCACACTCTCAGGGCAAAGCCCAATGCAGGGCTCCAACTCACAAATCATGAGATCATGAAATGAGCCAAAATATAGAGTGGAACACACTTAACTGGCTGAGCTACCCAGACATCCCAAATAATTCAGTTTTGATAGTATTGTATAGTATATGACTGTACATTCTTGAATATAGTCCTTTGGGACCAAGTATACTTTTCTGTTTTGTAGATGGGGAAATGAGGTGTTGAAAGGTTAGGTGTGTCTTCCAAAGCCAAAACAACTGAAAGGCATGAAATTGAAATAAAAAGATCATATGGATTTACTTTTGCTTATGTGAGTAAACCTCTGTGCTTATTCTTTTAATAATTTATATAAAGCCAATAGTATCTGCATTCTTCTATTAAAATTAGAAACCAAAAAATGTTGCTTCTACATTATCAATAAGATTGTATAAGAAGTTATAACATTTTCCCTCTACTATGTGTATTTTCTAAAATAAGGACAATAAAAGTGTTTGATTAAGAACACCTGACTTGGGTATAGGAAACTACAGATGTAGTACAACTCCAACTACTAATAAGTACTGCCTTTTCATGTAGTCACTTGACCATATTTATGGTTTAATTTTTGTCTTCTGTAATATGAGTGAGATCAAATCTCTTTCAGCCCTAATTGTCAGTGAATTTTTTAATTGTGTTTGAGGTCTTCCAATAATTCATACACAGGTAGTTCTCAAGCTCAACCATAAGAATAATTTTGTATAGACTTCATTTCCTTTCATATCACCTTTTAAAGAAACATTAACATAAAGTGGTATATTTTGATCCATAGGAAAAAAAAATACCTATGTAAGAACAAAACACAATGGCATGTAAAAACACTAAATGCCAATGAGAAAAATCTATCCATTTTCCTATAATAATTTTTCCTTTCTTGTCCCTTAGCATAAGTAGTTAGTATAGATATTTTTTGTCCTTTCCCTTCAGTTATGAGGTTATCCAATGCTCTAACCCAGTTGGTTATGTGATCTTCATATTTTAATTACACAATATTTGATTAACTAAATGCATCATAGCTGTATGTACTGCATACTTTAATATATGATGGTTATTAGTGTTATCATAACAAACATCTTTATGCATGTAATCATCAGTTTTTTCAGTTTTGTTATTTTTATATCAAAATAGGTGAAGTAGAATGATAGTTTCTTGCAAATGATTGTCACCTTTTTAACAAATTGCTTAGAATTATGATATTAGCCTGATTAATTAACATATAGAACTTTACATTGAGAAAGTTATTTTGGAATAGTGCTTATTCCAAAAGACCTTAATAAAATTAAATAATTCATTGCTCTTAGAAAGAAACTGGGAGAACTTGACAAAATTGAGAGTTGCTAGCCTTTAAATATTATCTCGACAGGGAGCTAGCATGTATTATAAGGGTCAAGAAAACTTTTTTTGTAAGAGATCATATAATAAATATTTAAGGTTTTGAGGGAGAAACAGGCTGTGTTGAAGCTACCATTGTTGCTTGAAAGCAGCTGTAGATAATAAGTAAACAAATGAGCATAGTTTTCTTCCAATAAAAGTTTATATACAAACATAGACATCAGAGTGTATTTTGCCAGCTCCCAATAAAGAGAATATCCAGTTGAAAGAGATCTATTACTTTCTGAACACTTTTATGAGACTAAGGGGAAAATAGATTTTAATTTATTATAAATGGAAAATACTTTGGCATAAAACAGCATTCATAATTTTTGTGATTTTTCCCTAAAATTATTTCTTTCTCATTTTCTTGTTGAATGTGATTTCTATAGATTCATCTAATCACTTATACATTAATTGAACAACCATTTATCGAGCTTACAATTTGTGCTAAGCCCTCTGTTGAACATTAAGATCTCTGAATAATCCATTCACAGTCCTTACCCACAAAGAGCCATACAGTCTAGGGAGACATAAATACACATTTAGAAATTAACAAATATAATTTATTAACAGTTGATATTCATGAACTATGAAGACATACAAAATTGTACAGGAATAAGTAACAAGGGCCCTATTTAGTTTAGGAATCAGTGTGAGTTAATAATGACATTATATGAAACCCCGGCCTCTCATTTCATATAAACTGTATTTATATTTTTATACAAAAGTATGTACAGATTTTTCTATAGCATAAATGATTAGGAAATGGAAGTAATATGATATATCCGCTGTTTTATTTCTGTTACCATTTTCATTAGAATGACATCCTTCACTAATTACCTAATTTCATACTACTTATTACAACACACATTTTGAGAAATTATAAAAGACAGTAAAATGTATACCCATATATAAATGTATAGTCACACTTCCAATCTCTTTGATATTTCATTTTGCCAGAGGTCCGTTAGATGGTCTTTAAGTTGTGGGATTAGTATATCTAAGCTCCCTTTAAGCTTGTGACAGAGTCTAACTCCTTTAAGTACTGAGTGTTGAGGCGTTACCCTTCTGAGAGTAATGAGTATAAAAGCTAATGACAGAAAGTAACTCTGAAAAAAGCATTTGAAGTTGCCATTTAATTATGATTGTGCTAATGGACAATGAATTTATTTATTGTTCTATAAAATACAGTAAATGTCCACAGAAGAAAAAAATAATAATATCTTCACTATAATGCACTGAAATTCTTGTAGCTGTAAATCATGCTCACTTGGTGAGAGACCTTTTCATTTTAAGATGCTATATATTGTTTTTCCTTGTAGTTATAGTTCTCGAATCCATATCATGTAATACAATATGTATATAAGAATTATTGGAGAATTATATTATTTTCCCTCCCAATTTAAAATGAATCATTATAGTATTGATGGACTACTTATAATAGTGTCCCTGTAAATGCTATTAATTTCCTTAAACCTAGGTGGATCAGAAGTAAAACTTAAATGTAATAGAGCAAGAACAGCAACAATAAAAACTCCTTTAACTTCTGTCTTTATAGACAGACTTCAGGCAAATTAGAGACTTCAGGCAAAGTGGAACGAGAGGCCCCTCTTACAGTGATAGAATATTTCTAAGCTTTAGCAAACTCAATTATTGTCAGTCACATGAGGTAAATGGGAAAAGTAATGGTGGACTCCTAACACTGACTACTGCAGCTTAGGAGTCCAACTAAATAATGATCCGTATCTAAAATACTCAAACACATTTCCCCTTCAAGAGTAAATAAGAATGTATTTTTTTCCTGTTAGTTTCAAGTCAAGAATGAGAGTTGCATTTACCTGGTTTGCTAAAAAACCAGAAACATTAGAAAGAAGCAACATGATATGATAAAAAGAACCATATCAACAAGGTAAAAATTGTTTGGTTCAAGTCTTAGATTTGCCATTTTTTAGTTAAGGGGCATTAACACAAGGTATATAACTTCTCTTTTACCTTAGTTTCTTCAAATGTAAGGACTGAATCTAAGTATATGAGAGGGGCACCTGGGAGGCTCAGTCAGTTAAATATCTGACTTCAGCTCAGGCCATGATCTCCTGGTTCTGGTGTTTAAGCCCCATGTCGGGCTCTGGGCTGACAGCTCAGAGCCAAGAGCCTGGTTTGGATTCTGTGTCTCCCTCTCTCTCCTCCCCTCCCCCACTTGTGTTCTCTCTCTCTCCCTCTCTCTCTCTCTCTGTCTCAAAGATAAACGTTAAGAAAAATTTTTAAAAAAGAAAAGAAATATATTAGAAATTTTTGTAGAGACAAAATATGATGGAAATAAAGCAGCTGTTATTGTAATGATAATCAAGTGAAATTTATAATAAAAATATAAATTTTATATGTGCAGAAAAATATGCTTATATTTTTAAATTTTGGCTTATTAAATAATTTTAGGTGGTACAACACAATTTGTTTTCATAATTATTTACTCTCCCAGGCATATGAGAGACTAACTATTGATTAATTCAGTAAATATTTTTTTCTTTGAGTATTTACTGAGAACCTACTGTTTTTCAGACACTGTGGTAGGCAGTAAGATAGATTAGTCACTATTAAAAACAAAATTGAAGTCTTAGATTTTTCATGATGTTTTTTAATAATATTTTATTAATTTCCTTAAAATGTACACAAATTACAACCTGTGCTCATTTGCCTTCCACCTTGCATAAAAATGTGTTAGGATTCTTCCCTAGTTGATTTATATACACATAGACATACACATACATACACAAATACACATATATCTGAATAACTTTGAAAGCAGCTTATAGATAGAATCCTCACACGTTTTTTAAGTATGCATTATTTATAAACTCAGCAACATACCAACACTTAAAAAGTTAATAATAATTTCATAATATTTATTATAATTTAATATTTAATATAATTTTAATTAATATTTTTAATATATTCAAATTTTCTCTGATGTCCTCAAAATGCTTTTCTAGATTGTTATTTAAAAAAATGAGGATCAAAATTGCTAAAATCTCCAAAAAACTGGGTATAGATGAAACACCCCTCAACATAATAAAAGCCACCTATGACAAGATACTGTTTGCTGTTTTCAAAATCGATAGGAAAAGCTTTATACTCTGTATCTCTGAAAACTATCTCGTAGAAGTTTCACTACTTGTTTATTCTCTCAGCTTGACAAGTGTGTCTTCCATCTTTTCAGATTGTCCCATGAATAATTTTTTTCTTCATGATGAAAAGTCACTCCTTAGGGGATTAATCCTTTTTCATATGACAGGAAAACTAGTAAAAAACTAGTCATAGTGTCATAAACAGCCATGATCTTCAGTAAAATGCATAAGGGGTTCTGTTTTCAGACTTTGAACATCTAACAGGGGAAGACAATGATTCCTGAGAGAAGAGCACTTATGAAGTAAGGCCCAATATTGCCACAGCCCTCAACCTGGGGATAATTACCCAAACACAATGGAAAGCATGAAATATTTTAAAGTCAATAATAATATCAAAAATTAAATATATCAAAATTATAGTATGCAGCTAAAGCAGAGCTTAAAGGAAGTGCTTTACTTCAAACAATAACTAAAAAATGGACAAAGGTGTAAAATCAATGATCTAAGTTTCTACCTATAGAAGCTAGAAAAGATGAAAACTGAACCCAAAATAAGTACAAAAAATTAAATGACCGAAAGTAATCTACAGGTTCAATGCAATCTCTGTCAAAATACTAATGTATTTTTCACAGAAATGGAAGAAAAAATCCTAAAGTTTGAATGGAACTAAAAAAGATCCCAAATAGGGGTGTTTGGGTGGCTTAGTCAGTTAAGTACCTGACTCTTGATTTCAGCTCAGGTCATGATCTCACAGTTCCTGAGTTCAAACCTCACATTGGGCTCTGCAATCCTAGTGAGAACTTGCGCTTCTCTCTCTCCTTCTCTCTCTGACCCTCCCTTGCTCCTTATCTCTCTCTCTCACACACACAAAATAAATAAACTTAAAAAAAAAAGACCCCAAATAGCCAAAAACAATCTTGAGAAAGAAGAGCAAAGCTGGAGGTATCATGGCACAAAATCAGATACCTATATCAATGGAACAGAGTAGAGTCCAGAAATAAACCATGCTTATATGGCAAATTAATTTTCAAGAAAGGATGCAAGAGCACACAATTGTGAAAAAGAAGACATACAGATGGCCAACAGGTACATAGAAAGACACTCAGCATCTTTTATTTGTTCATTTCTCACCTTCTCTCTGTCATTGTCTTAGTTCAGACCTCATTACTTTACTTTCACTTTACTCAGTACACTAAGTATCAAGACACTTTTATATACTTTTCACCTAGTGTCCCATTATCCAATAGGTAACTTGTAGATACCACAAAAGGACAACAAACAATATCAAAGGTCT
The DNA here is from genome assembly GCF_008692635.1 of Crocuta crocuta. Taxonomy (NCBI): domain Eukaryota; kingdom Metazoa; phylum Chordata; class Mammalia; order Carnivora; family Hyaenidae; genus Crocuta; species Crocuta crocuta. Next base: position 913,003 of record NW_027531898.1, read on the forward strand.
TTGAAAGGAATGAAAACATTTCCTATATTTCTTTTTTTAAATTATTATTATTTTTAATAAATAAATATAATAAATAACAAAACTGTTTATTCAGTTTTAAGAGACAGAGAGAGTGAGCGGAGGAGGGCAGGGAGAGAGGGCAACACAGAATCTGAAGCAGACTTCAGGCTCTGAGCCATCAGCACAGAGCCCTATGTGGGACTTGAACTTGAACCGTGAGATCATGACCTGAGTGAAGTCTGCCGCTTAACCGACTGAGTCACCCAGATGCCCCTCTATATTTCTTATTTTGATGTGTTTGTACGTTAGTCTGCAAGATGGTTAATTTGGGGGAAATCAAGATTAATTGATTCTTATCAATTTTTCAAATATAATATAATATAATAATTAAGAGCATATTGCCAGTAGTTAAATTGTCTTAAGTTGAGGTCCTGTCTCTGCCTCCTATTAACTGTCTGTAACTGTCCTTTATACCCTTATAAATTAATCCATGTAAAACATACAGTGCTAAGTGTACGTAGTAAATGTTAAATGAGTGTTGCCTATATTTATTGATAGTTAGCAGGCACNGTGTATCTTGGCCATGTCTTGTAAAATAGTCCCCTAATAGGCTTTCATAACACTCAGAAATGACCTCTTTCATGCTCCATTGCTGTTACCTGTTTATTTATTTGATTCTCCACTAGATATGAAAATCTTGAAGGTAGAAAGTCTGACTTCAACCAGTTCAGTTGCATAACTTTGTAGTTTCATCACATATATAACTAAGCAACTTCATTGATAGGCCCACCAGGAAGGACTGGAAAAATCCTGAGAGGTAGGTTGGAAAAAAAAGTTAAAGAGATAAATGGCATACAGAATGGGTCCAGTTTAAAAAAATATATTAATTTTGAAATCGAAGACAATATTAATAAATACTAAATTCTGGAAAGAAGTTAAGCAAAAGGTCAGGAAGAAGAGATAAGAGATACAGTGAGGAAATAATATATAGTATATAATATATAATCTACATAAGAATGTGTTGTTTCAGTTCTAATATATCAGTCTTAACTGTCCAGTCCTGGGCTTACCATGATTGCTACAGATATCCTATTCAGCTTTGGATATCCTGAATTATTGATAAGTATACCATATGTGCAGTAGATGTTCATTAAATTTGGAGAATTGTATTGCTAAGCAGAATTGTTATTTCTCCAGTCATTAATTCCTATCCATAATAAAATAGATAATGGATTGAAACCATTTAAAGGTGTGGATCTCATATCCGTAATAAGTTCTTCAGCCCATCATCAATCCTTTCACATTTACTCTGCTGCTTTTTCATGGAAGTTACCATCTGCAGTTATTGCATTTGATAATAAGGATTCATGTCAAAATTTATAAACAAATCTGAATTCAGTAAAAAAATATTGGCAGCATTTTTGAGCAGACTTTTTTTCATAGAAAATGTAAACTCATATAAGCCACATGAATTTATTTAACATTTTTTAAATAACATAATGAGCTATAACATATTGAGTAAAATGTTGACATTGTTTATATAAATACTTTTAGTAAATTTAGTTTTGAAAAAATAAATATTACCTATAATTATAGTTTTTTTAAATTTATTCAGAGTATGTTATCTTTTGACAAATTTAAGACATTAGACATTTCTTCTCATTTTTTTTTCTTAAGCTAGCAAGCTAGTGTAGTTTTATTATCTATAGCTTACTCCTGGCAGTGTTTAACCAAAATTACAGAAAATATCAGTAAAAGAACTATGATTAAAAATACCAGACTTTCATATCTGGAAGGTGTGTTCAATGTTTCCCTTAAAGTATACCTAATCTAAATCCAGTGTTCACATATCCTTAAGAAAAGAAAATATATTATCCAGATATTTTTAGAATAAATTACAGTTTTATAATTTACAGAATGTTCAATAATTAAGTCCAGATTACTGTCTTGTATTCATTTTCAATAGTCCTCTCTACTTTCACTGGCTACACATTGAGGAGCACAGTGTTTAAACCCTAGGAACACAATTTTGAGAGAGACAAAATCTCTTTCCTTCTCTCAAAATCTGAGTGGAAAAATGAACAAAAAGGAACAGATTATGTCCGTTAAGTAAAGCATAGATGATCCGTATAGATGTGCCTATACTAAGTGTAAGAGAAAGCAGAAATGAGCTTGTCATGATGCCGGTGGTCTAGGTGGTATCACTGATGAATTTTCTTTGCTCTATTATAAAAGGAGATGTTAAAAAAAACAGAGAAGAATTTATTTCAGGCTAGAAGAATGCATTGATAAAAGCCACAAAGGCAAGTATGTACTGTTCCCCAGTATATACTGAGAAAAGTATGAGTATCAATTTTGAAGTAATAAAATTTGGAATAATATCTTAGAAAGATAAGATTGAAAAGGTAAATAAGGAAAATTAAAAAAAAAATTAAAGACTTTAGTAATGTATTGAAAAAAATTAAGTCAAAGATTCACATGAGTTGGGCACCTGGGTTGCTCAGTTGGTTGAACATCTGACTCTTGATTTAGGCTCAGCTCATGTTGTCAGGATTTTGGGATTGAGCCCCTTGTCAGGTTCTGCACAGAGTACGGAGCTAAGTATTAAATAGCTACAATAACAACAACAGCAACAACAAGAAGAAACAAACCTCACACACACATTTGAGTCAAGGGTAGGGCCCTGGATTGCCTATGTTGTCTGAAGGTCTATTGCTGTACAAGGACAATAAAACCATCTACATTAACAATTGCCAGGTTGAGTTTAATTCTAATGTATTTCTAGATTTAAAATGGTCTCAATTTTTAAAAAATGACATTGTGTCTATTGTCAGGAATCTTAAATATTGATTGAGTGGATAGATAAATGATGCTCAGGTATATGAGGGGAGAAGGTGGTGTTATCTTGAAATTAAATAATCTAAATAATACCCACATTCATCAGCGCTTCAAAACCATTGCATGGAAACAATAACTTTTTCTTGACCTATCTTTAGGTTCTAGATACATTTAATCTAAAACATTTAAAGTAGTCCACCTGGTAAAAAAACAAAAAGGAAAATGAATTAATTCATACTTCTAACATATACTGAATTATTTAGACATTTTACAACATAGCATCATGTAACAAATAACTCAAAAACATGTGAATTACACAATTTTTAAGACTGCCACTATATCAGCTACATCTCCACCAACAACATTAATTTAGCCAATATCATCTAATAAATTTCATTTAAATAACCCAGTCAATGGAGATTCCATTATAGGATTTTCTAATTATTATAGTTCTTTGATAATTTATAAAATAGTATTGTAGAGGCTTTCAGAATTTTGGACTAAATTTAAATTACTAAAATTTTAAATATCTTCTGAAGCATTTTAACTAGTTTATACAATTATATTAAGGCAATAGCAGTTTGTAGTTGCATTGAGACTATAGAAAATAACTAATATATTTTAAATAAATAGAGAAACACATGTTTTTACCTAAAGAGATATTATATTAACTTCATATTTAAAGGCTAAATGTGTCACTTCCAATTAGGGAAGAAATCAGAAGTTAAAAAATATAAACAGGTTGGAGTATTTAAGTTTCTCTTTAAAGTCATGCATCAAGATACAAATTATTTTATGCTTTGGTTCACCAAAATCATATATCTCTTAATGATTACAGAGTAAAAACAGGATGAATTACTATGTTCATAAAGAAAATGAGGATTTAGTCTGTATTTGAACATTAAATTGTGATGTTGTATTTAAATAATGCTTTTCTCACAGATATTTGGAAGCAGAGTTTTCTCATGCTGTCATGACATATTTCAGAACTCCCATTAATTAGGTAGAATGTGTACTTACTATTTCAGGGAGGTACCTGGGTAACATAGGATACTGTCATTGGTAATAATATCACCACAAATGGTCCATTCTTGCGTAGAAATTATTCTTGTGTAAATGCAAATTTACTTTGTCCCTTTGCAACATGAATATTCTCACATTATTCATCATATGGTTCCCTAAATTTACTAGAGGTATGTTTATTTTTAAAGATCTTAAATACCATGTCTTCCCATTGAAGACTGTCATCACTAAAAGGGTTCATTCAAGTGATAAATTGCTTATTTGTAAGCAAATGCAGCAAATTCATGATTTTACTTACTCCTTTGAAATACAAACTAAACTCAACTCAGAAAATTTTCTGCTTCCTATAAAATAGAGTAGTATAAGATTATCGAGCTGTAAGAAAAAAATACTATGAAGGAAACTTGTCCAAAATGTATTACATATGCAGATGCACATCTGCCTCAACATAAAACAAGAGGGAAAGTTGATAGTGTCATATATTTATGAAAATAATATTGAAGGTCAAAACATAACTGGGGAAGGTTGGTCAAGATCACAGTGTAGGAAGACTCTTTCCAGTTACATAAATGGATAGATCATCCAAACAGAAAATCAATAAGGAAACATAGACCTTAAATGACACAATAATCAGCTGAACTTAATAGATATATACAGAACATTCCATACCAACAGAGCAGAATACACATTCTTAAATAGCTATTAAATATTATTCAGGATAGATCACATGTTAGGCCACAAAATAAGGCTCAGTAAATTTAAGAATACTGAAATCATATTAAACATATTTTCAGACTACAATGGTATGAAACTGGAAATGAATCACATAAAAGAAAACTAGAAAATTATAACATGTGAGATTAAACAACATGCTGTTAAACAACCAATGTGTCAATGAAAAAATCAAAGTTGAAATTTAAAAATGCCTTGAGACAGATGAAAATGAAAAATATACCAAAATCTGTGGACTGCAGTAAAAGCAGTTCTAAGAGGGGAGTTTGTAGCAATACAGGCCTATCTCAAGAAACAAGAAAAACCTCAAATAAACAATCTAATTTTACACATAAAGGAAATAGAGAAAGAAGAACAAACAAGCCCCAAAGTTAGTTGAATGAGAGAGAAAAGATCAGAGTGAAAGTAAATTGGATTGAGACTAAAAATACAGTAAAAAGATCAATGACATTAGCTCTTGAAAAAATAGACAATTGATAAAGCTTTTACTAGATTCAGTAAAAAATAGACACTTCTCCAAAGAAATACATGTGGTTGACAGACACATAAAAACATGTTAAACGTTACTAATCATCAAGGAAATGCAAATCAAAGCCATAATGAGATATAAATATACACAAGTCAGAATGGCTAGTATAAAAATGTAAGAAATAACAAATTTTGGTGAGGAAGTAGAACAAAGGGAATTCTGGTTGAATTGGTGTGAATATAAATTGGTGTGGCCACTATTTTCTCAAATGAAATCTTGCCATTCGTGACAACATAGACGGACCTTGAGTGTACTATGCTAAATGAAATAAGTCAGACAGAAAGAAAAATACCACATGATTTCACTTGCACGTGCAATCCAAAAGACAAAACAAATAAACAAAAAGCAGAAACAGACCCACAAATAAATACAAAGAAAAAAAGTGATGATTTCCAGAGGAGGAATGGGAGCTAGAGTATTCCAGTTATAGAATGAATCAGTCATGGAGATCAAATGTACAGCACAGGAAATACAGTCAAGGCTATTGTAATAGTATTGTATGGTGACAGAGGATAGCTACACTGTGGTGAGCATAACATAAGGTACAGAGTTCTCAAATCACTATGTTGTACACCTGAAACTAATGTAATATTGTGTATCAACTATAGTTCAATAAAGAAAGAAAAGGTGTGGCTATATTAAAGCCACCATTAGATCTGAAGAATGACTCCTGATTTTACAGTTTTCCCACCTTCTGATATTTGCTAGAGCTACCTTATGTTTGCTTATTTCCTTGTTCCTGGTTTTAGTTGCCACTGTTTACTTACTTGAGAGAGAAAAAACATTGTGGAAAAATTCCATGGATGTCTCCATATATTCTTCCTCTTGATGCAGAAATCTGATAAAAATGCACTTGTTTACTTGTTATATCCATTCAGTAGGCCTTAAAGATGTTTCTTCCCTGCTTCTGCCATCTTTTTTTCCACATGCAGAAAGTTCAGCAACTCTCTCTATCCTGTCTCTCATTCTGCGTAAGAGAAAGTGGAAAATGTGCCAGATTAGTAACTTTGGGAAAACAATCTGGTAACATTCAGCCTACCTGCCTCCTTTCTTCTCTGTGGAGTCAGTCTGTCTGCAGGGAAGACAACTTTTCTACTTCTTTCGGGAAAGCCTTTACCTGCCATGCACACCTACCCTCACACACAGGAGACTTCACTGGTCTAGCAGTCCTTGTGATTCTGTGGGTGAATTTACTTAGTTGTAGTCTATTGTAGCCATTTACTCACATAATAAGATTTTCTCCAGGACTTCAGCATCCTCAGTATTATTGATATTATAACCCAACTTTAACCCTTGTATTGCTTTTTATAGTGTTGTTTGCTGAACCTCCTCAAATACCCATTAATTCAAAATGTGTTGTTTTAGATATCTTACAGTGTGTTAGGTATTGTGCTAAATATCGTGAAGTCTCTAAAAATTATTACAATGTTGTAGACTCTGGATCTGGAGTTCTCTCTTGTCCAGCAAGAGAGCGGGACACAGGATTAAAATGTGAGAGAAGCTAATGTCTGGGAGGAAAGAAGAGCCTCGAATAAGGGACCTCGCTCCATTTTTATTAAGATCAGAAGGCTTACAAGTATGATGGATGTGCACAAAGAGACAATGAAGCTGTGAGCATTAACTCATGGGCATGGGGAAAAGTGGGTTTTGAGGATATGCAGTGTTAGAGGTTTGGGTCATACAAAACAAACTTCTGGTACTGGGTGGAAGGTTGTTTACAACAAACCTGAGGCGAGGCACCACTTCTGTTTACCTGAACTGGCCTAGGGCACAAGAAAGAACATGCAACCTCAGGGTCAACAAGACACCTTTCTTTTGTTAATTAGCTTCCCTGGGGGAAACTTTATCCTGCTTCCATCTAGAGCCCTGTTTTCCTGTTTACCTAATTTGGTCCTTCCTTCCTGTGAAAGCAGCTTTCTTCTATTGTACTAAATTAGGGAGTGTTTCCACCCTGAATATCTAATCTTGTTTACCTCATTTTTTATGCTTTTCTCCCAAGACTTTTCTATTCCTATACCTTTGTTCTATACTGGGGCCTTTGCCCTGTAGACCTAATCTTGTTTACCCAGGCTTCAGTGCGTTCATCCTGTGGCTTTCTAATTCTTTACAACTTGTTAACCCATCAGTGCAAACTCAGGGAATTTCTAAACTTATTCCTCACATTACAGGAGACCTTTCAGCATACATTGGATGAAATTCTAATAATCCAGCACTGTGCTGGGTACAGGTATATGGAACATGTCAAGACCATTGAAGGAATTAATTAAATTCCTACTAACCTCATTTGAGGTGGATATCGTAGTCCCTGATGTGCTAGATAATATGTGTCATGCCAAAGATAGAATGGTGTGAAGGTCTTGCATGAAGAGTAATCACACCACAGTGGATAAGAGACTGCATTACAGAACGATATGTGTACAATAGGCGTACAGAACAAAATATGTACATTACAGAACGATATGTGCTATCAAATATGGGAGCCTCAGAGGGAGATAAACCATAAGAGACTCTTACATACAGAGAGCAAACTGAGGGTTGATTGGGGGGTGGGGGATGGGGAAAATGGGTGATGGGCATTGAGGAGGGCACTTGTTGGGGTGAGCACTGGGTGTTGTAAGTAAGCGATGAATCATGGGAATCTACTCCCGAGGTCAAGAGCACACTATATATACTGTATATTAACTAAATTGACAACAAATTATATTTTAAAAATAAAAATAAAATAAATCCTTGTGGATTAAAAAAATCCTGTTAAACAAAGTCCCTTGCCTATAGACAGGGGTATTCACTTTTGAATTCCCTCTCCTTGTGAAGAGAGCTTCCGTATTATTCTTACTTTCAGATCTTACACTCTAATAAACTTTTGCCTACTGCTCACTTTATTCTAAGTCCACCTCTTTATTCTTCGAAGCAGCAAGACAAGGAACCCCAGGTATTGAGGTAAAAAGTACTGCAACATTATGAGCAGCAAAATACATGCTACGGTGCCCTAATAGAAAAGATAAGAGACAATTCATTGCCATCTGGAAGTTTAATATCTAGTAGGCAAAACAAAACACACAGGAAATTAAATTAGTGTAGCATGATTTAAATAAATGCCATCCTGTCATCTATGATTCATTTACAAGTGAATGGGAAAGATTAAAAAAGTATTTGGGGAATTCAGAGGACTAAGAAATCACAGCTGACTAGAGATGAGGCAGAGTTTACTGGAGGAAAGGAACCTCAAAGGGATTCTCAGCAAGACCTTGAATAGTTATTTGCATCTATGAATGCTTTTGTTTGTGTAAGTTAATGACACATTATGAGTGATTTGGGTATCAATTATCCTGTCTCAAAATGCACTTTGTTAGTAATATCCAATCATTAAAATTAACCTCATCAAAATTAATTCACTTTTATTTAATAATTTGAATAAATCCCTTAACTTTTCTTGGGTCATTTTTTATCATCTACCACAAGTTTTCATATTGTATGTATATATTCATGTTTTTAGGCTAAAAATCATGATGTTTCTATAGAGGTAGGCAAAAAGTCAGATCCATTCTTTCTTAGGCTGTGGTAGATGGGCATGAATGCAAGAGGCCATGTTGTTAGCAGAACTTTTTCAACAATGAACTTTTTTCTGAAAGATGAATTTTCCAAAAAGCTGAAATGTATTCTTATAGTCAAGAGTAGAAGAAAATAATGTATTTTTTCTATTTACATTCTATTGAGTTGTCCATTTGAACACTTTTACTTCAAAAATAGTTCACTTCTGTTAGCTCTAATTCCACTATTAAGAAAGCATATCTTAGATATGTGTTTTTGATCTCTTCATTCTGAAAGTAATGTTATATCCAAATAGAGACATAATAAAGAATATCATGCTGACAATAAACTTTTTCAATGCCTCAGGAAAGTTGATAGATTTTATGGGCATAATACCTTGTTGGACATTCCTGTGTGCTCTATTTTTTTATACTACCTTGGCTGAAAACCATCCTGTCCCAATTATTTACAACAGTGAAGTTGAACAAGTTAATTGATAACATCTTCTTTAGAGACACTTGGCAAATCTGAATAATTATGCCCAATAAAAAGAGTCCTTGGAGTTGATAATTTACCATCAGCCATGGTAATAAAGATTAATGTCAGGAACTCATTTAATCTTAAGGCAAAACTGTCATTTGATTTTACTGACTTCTGTTCTCCTGGTATTACATAATAAGCTATGGGTTACAATCTTTGTATTGCTTTTTGTAATATTTTGAATTGCAATTTTAATCTCACTTAAAATTATTTTTCCTCAGAAAAATGAGTAAAGTGTTCTAAAATAATCATGTTTATTAACACAAATAATGCAGAAGGAGGGGAATTTTACTATAAATTTTCCTGGTAAATAAAAAAAGAGGGTTTACTCCTTCATACAATGGCATACAACTAGCTGAAATTGCATATCTCTCCTTCCAATGAATAAAAGTGACTTCACATAGTACATTGACTTTATCCTGAGAAAGAGAGAAGAATGTGTTATAGTTTTTATTACATGGACAGAAAATTTTAAATAAAATGCACTACTTAGAGTGTTTGGGATTATGTAGTTGAAACACACACACACACACACACACACACACACACACCTGATTTTCTAATTTTTTTCTGGAAAAAAAAACACTCTTGTATGTAGATAACTTCATTATTTTTTATCCTTTCTTTCTCTTACTGTGTAGCTTAATAATGTGTGTGTGTGTGTAATAAGATTCAATAGATATGTTCTATTTGTATATGAATTTCTAATTAACAGCATCTACTACCTTTGTAATGTAGTATTATGAATTTCAATTAACTGACTAGATAAGAATAAATAAAACAATATTAAGAAATCTACAAATATATGATAACTATACCAAATCTCTCTATATTTTTTCATTTTTCATTTTGTTTATTTATTTTGAGAGACACAGGGAGAGCATGAGCAGGAGAAGGCCAGAGAGAGAGAGAGAGAGAGAGAGAGAGAGAGAGAATCCCAAGCAGGCCCAGTGCTATTAGTGCAGAGCCCCAAGTAGGGCTTGAACTCATGAAACTGTGGGATCATGACCTGAGCTGAAATCAAGCCTGATGCTTAACTGACCAAGCCACGCAGGTGTCCCTGCGTGAAATTATTCATATTATTTTTTTGTAGCAACTTTATTTATACTGGTAACCAATACTAAAGAGTAATTTAATTGCAAGGATACAATATCCAAAAAGGGCATATCTTCTAATTTTTAAAAACTTGTTCTTTTTCTACCTTGTTTTATTCCTCTTGGCAGAAAGCATTCAAAGTGGAACTAATAACTTGTATCTTTCCTTTCGAAAATAATCATTCACTGTTAAATCTATTAAGGGGTAAAACATCTTTCAGGCTGCTACTATCTTCTCATCCAGATGCAATTTGTATTAATTCTAGTCTTTTTAGTTATGTAATGGTTTTACTCATAAATTATGCAATGCCAAAATAACTTCTTTATCTAGATAGATCACAGGGAAAAAAATCAAATTCCTAAAATGTCATTCAAATTCAGTATAATATCAGCTGAAAAACCAGTTGGTTTATTGCTATAGCCAATGTTGCAGAATAAGATTTCATATAGGTACCGACAGTTTAGGAAGTATTTTTTGCAGTTTTGATCAATAGAGATATAGTGAGTATTAGACATTGCAAAGAAGTTGCATTACATTTCTCTTCTGTGAACCAAATCTATAATCCCTGATTTAAAAATATGTATGTATATTAAACTGATTTTACTTCTGTAGAGAAAAAAAAACTAAAAAATTCAGATAAAACAGAGTTGCATATATAGAGTTTAATATGTTTAAATGTGATATAACTAGTTTATGGAATAGCCACTGTTATTATTCCCAATATGCATATAAGTACACTGAGGCATGGAAAAATTAAGTAACTTGAGCGATTTCACTCAATTGTGGAGTCAGGATTTAAATCCAGAATCTCTCTTTTTAGAATCTGAGCTTTTAAACACTATGTGGTTTTAAATAAATTGGAAAAATTTCAAGGAATATTTATTTAACTGAGAACATATAAATATATATGAAGAGAAAGATTATGTGTACATGTATATATATGAATCCATATATATATATATATGAATCTATGTGTATATGTAAATCTCTGCCTATATGCATATATAGATATATACACATATGTATAATTACATATATACATTTTTAAATTAAAAATGGGTTTATATTCAACATTTAACCAGGACTTTGAGTAAGAATGGCTTAGGGGAGATTAAAAAATATTTACTTCAGGAAATTAGTTTTCCCTGGGCTTGGCTAAAATCTCAGAGGGCATCAGTGATTATCCTGTGATTTTAAAGGAAAAGAAAGTCTTACAGAAATTTTAAATTGAAAATAATATCTCAATGTTGTAATTTAAAATGTGCAGCCCTCTGCAATGATTCTAAAAATTTAACATGATTTAATGTTAAACCTTTTAATTTCCCCAATTAAAGTCTTTTGTGGTCAGGAAACTTCAAGTAGGTTCTGAAACCACTTATTGCAATTATTTTTCAGTAACCAGTGGTGCCTTTGGAGCAAGCCCATTTTTACCTTTGTGAATATAAATATCTTTTTCCAAGGGAGACGGGTGAGATGAGTTGAGAGAAGTTTTAGCACCACTATTTTGTTCTTTTTTCTATTGACTGAAAATATTACATGACCAAACCTTTTGGCAATCCCAAGAGATTACCAATGTATTATGCCCAAGAGAAAAGATCAATCAACCAGAAAGAAACACAACCTAACACACTCACACACACTTAAGTGCGGTTTGAAAATGTGAGTTTAGAATACTGGCACTTAATTAATGGAAATAGCTTGCTAGAAGGTAAGTAGAGAAAAACCGCTGAACAATCCAAATCTATCCTTGTCCTGGCTGTGTTTTGGCAACACTGGGTGGTAGTTACCTAATATGGCTTCAATAAGAGTGAGGACAATTTTGGTCCTGTGAGTAGTTAGAACTTCTAGATAGTAGAAACAAATTCTAGGAGTTCCCATTTAGTTGGTGCTAATTTTGTCAGCCTATCCAAGGAGAATTGACTATATGAATATTGAGGAAGGAGGAATCCATACGTGATTTCCCTGTTTCCTGATAATCAGTTTCCTGCAATTTTCCAAACAGCATTGCATTCCACTCCACACCCTAACATTCCCCTCCTTTGCCTTCCCAATTTCAATAGTTGTAAGAACTTTAGCCTGTCATCACTTGGGATACGAATATGGGCAAAAAATGAACAATGGGCGCCTGGGTGGCTCAGTCGGTTAAGCGTTCGACTTCTGCTCAGGTCATGATCTCGCGGTTCGTGGGTTTGAGCCCTGCGTAGGGCTCTGTGCTGATAGATAGCTCAGAGCCTGGAGCCTGTTTCAGATTCTGTGTGTGTGTCTCTCTCTCTGACCCTCCCCTGCTCACGCTGTCTCTATCTCTCAGAAATAAATAAAACATTAAAAAAAATTAAAAATGAAGAACAATAATCATCAATTGTGCCATATCAAAATATATTACTGGTTATATTTCTGTTATTTCATTGGACTTCACAGCATGGAAATGCTGTTTATATCTTTATCAAATTGCTTTTCTATATGACACTTCATACATACTTACTGAAAAATTAAATGGACAACTATATCTCTAAGATGACTTCTAATGTCACTGCTCATAAAACTAAAAGTGATCAAGACATGTTATTAATTACTCTTGCCCTAAAATGACATTTTACTCTAAAATGCACAGCAACGCCTCCTAATTATATTTCTTGTTTTGGTAAAGGCTCAGCCATATCTTCTTTTTGTATTCAGAGACAATAAATTGTCTATGAGACCACATTCATAGAGATGCAAATAAAGCATTGATTACTTAGGCACAATTATTGGATAATATTAAAATTTAACATCATAGGCTCCTGTGTGGGTCAGTCAGTTAAGCGTCCAACTTTGACTCAAGTTGTGATCTCACGGTTCGTGGGTTCAAGCCCCGAATTGGGCTCTGTGCTGACAGCTAGTTAACTGACAGCCTGCTTCAGATTCTTTGCCTCCCTCTCTCTCTGACCCTCCCCTGTTCACGCTGCCTCTCTCTCTCAGAAATAAATAAAACATTAAAAAATTTTATGTTTAACATCATAATGATGTTTAAGAGGAAGTGTTATGTAATCCCTGTATTTCAGAGTTAGAGAAGGATGATCAGTAATGATATATCAGAGAATCAGAACCAGTATGAGTGATGTAGAATTAGAAATTTAAAGTAGAAATGAGATCTTAATAAAAATTTTGAAGCTATTTAAAGTCTATATGTAAGACTGATGCTTTTGTCTCTGTCTTGTATGAGGCCTGAAGTTAGCAAGCTGGCAGTTGGACAGCAAAGATGGACACAAAGTGAGGAGGGTCAGGGAAAACACTGATATTTTGGAAGTCAGAAGTTCAAACTGGAAACCACATCTTTTTCTTACTAATTCAAATTTCAGCAGTATTAATGATCAATAGGAACAGCTTCACCATGAAATGATGTACCCACCTGGCTCAGGATTTGGAGAAATTGAATGATGAGATTCAATGGGAACTGGCTGCAGTTCGATGGCAACAAGGTGAGCCAGCAGATCCGCAGCACTGTGGTGAACTGTGACGGCACCTGGCTCTGACAAACCTTCAGAGGACTTGCAGCTATTCTGAACAGACACCAATGAAAACAAGAATTCTGAAGCTGCTTTCATATATATATATATATTTCTTCCTGTCTCTTATCCTCTCCATGAATGTAGTTAGTATAAGGTTAGAGAATTTTTGATAAGTCTTATATGATTAATCCATGGTAGCTTTTCAAACATCCTAAGCCTTTAGATGCCTTCTTCTATAAATTACAAAGAACATTGTAATATTTCATCTCCATTGGTCTCTATCTGTGGCCTGTGTTTTGGTCACCTAAGCACATGCTAAAACTGTTCTTGGCCTATCATGATAATGTATTGAACCCAGAATCTCTGCTTAATGTGCTCATATGAAAGATTTGAGCCCAATCCAACATTATATTTATCCCATTCTGTTTCATTGCTGTTAGGGTTCATTCCCATGCATATTCTCAAAATTTCTGCTAATACAAATTAGCTAAAATTTTATAATTCTTTTGATGTTTATTGCATCTTCCCATGTGTTATACTTTTGGGTTTACCTCTATTGGCCTTGCAGGAATCTAATTATAAGTTCAGAAACAATAAGAGGTGATGGAATAGTTATTAAGGAGTATCAGCAGTTCTCTACAAGTCAAATACTTCAGAGGAGGCCATTACAGGTTATTCGAGCAAAGGAAAACTAACTTCTTTATTAGGAAGGTAAATCCATTTTTAATGGTAAAAGCATTTCAAGATACTTTATGAGGTCAAAGTCCCCAGCTTCAACAGACTATGCTTATAAGGATCCCTACAAATACTCAGGCTCCCTATCATTCCAGATCAATGTCCTAATTTTAGCAGAATATACCCATGATGTTACAAATGTAATTCACATTTCATTTATTCACTGGTGGGATAAGATTTTGGTTCGACTTTTAAAAATCTGAATTCTAGTGATAGAGGAGGCAAAGGTTTCTTTTTAAGAGTTCATATTACTGGGGTCCAAAATCGAGATGAGATTTTATTTATTTATTTTTTAAATAGTTCATTGTCAAGTTGGTTTCCATATAACACCCAGTGCTCATCCGAACAAGTGCCCTCCTCAATGTGCAAAACCACCCTTTCCCTCTCCCCCAGCCCTATCAGCTCTCAGTTTGTTCTCAGCATTCAAGAGTCTCTCATGGTTTGCCTCCCTCCCTCTCCTCCACTATTTTACCCCTTCTTCTTCCCCATGGTACTCCGTTAAGTCCCTCCTAATCCACTTATATGTGCAAACGTCTGGTATCTGTCCTTCTCTGCCTGACTTATTTCACTCAGCATAACACCCTCAAGATCCATCCACATTGCTACATATGGCCAAATTTCATTCTTTCTCATTGCCATGTAGTATTCCATGGTATAGATAAACCACATCTTCTTGACCCATTTGTGAGTTGATGGACACTTAGGCTATTTCCATGATTTGGCTATTGTTGAGAGTTCTGCTATGAACATTGGGGTACATGTGCTCCTGTACATCAGCACTCCTGTATCCCTTGGGTGAATTCCTAGCAGTGCTATTGCTGGGTCATAGGGGAGTTCTATTGTTAATTTTTGAGAAACTTCCACACCGTTTTCCAGAGGGGCTGCACCAGTTTACATTCCCACCAACAGTGTAGGAGGGTGCCTGTTTCTCCACATTCTCGCCAGCATCTATAATCTCCTGCTTTGTTAACTTTAGCCACTCTGACGGGCGTGAGGTGGTATCTCAGTGTGGTTTTGATTTGTATTTCCCTGATGAGGAGGGAGGCTGAGCATCGTTGCATGTGTCTGTTGGCCATCTAGATTTCCTCTTTGGAGAAGTATCTATTCATATCTTCTGCCCATTTCTTCACTGGATTATTTGTTTTTTGGGTGTGGAGTTTGGTGAGTTCCTTATAGATTTTGGATAGTAGCCCTTTATCTGATATGCCATTTGCAACTATCTTTTTCCCATTCCGTCAGTTGCCAATTAGTTTTATTCATTGTTTCCTTTGCCGTGCATAAGCTTTTTATCTTGATGAGGTCCCAGTAGTTCATTTTTGCTCTTGAGTCCCTTGCCTTTGGGAATGTGTCAAGTAAGAAATTGCTGTGGTTGAGGNCATATCTTTGGTTAGGTTTATTTCTAGGTTACTTGATTGTTTTTTGTGCAATTGTGAATGGGATCTGTTTCTTGATTTCTCTTTCTGTTACTTCATTATTGGTGTATTAAAATGCAACCGATTTCTGTATGTTGATTTCATACCCTGCAACTTTGCTGAATTCATGCAACTTGAATGAATTCATTCAAGTTCTAATAGGCTTCTGTTGGAGTCTGTCGAGTTTTCTATGTAGAGTATCATGTTGACTGTAAAAAGTGAAATTGTAACTTCTTCCTTGCCAATTCAGATGCCTTTTATTTCCTTTTGTTGTCTGATGGCTGATGCTAGGACTTCCAGCACTATGTTAAACAACAGTGGTGAGAGTGGACATCCCTGTCGTGTTCCTGATCTCAGGGGAAAAGCTCTCAGTTTTTTCCCATTAAGGATGATGTTAGCTGCTGGCTTCTCATAGGTGGCTTTTATGATGTTAAAGTAAGCTCCTTCTATCCCGACTTTCTTGAGGGTCTTTATTAAGAAGGGATGCTGTATTTTGTCAAATGCTTTTTCTGCATCTATCAACAGGATCAGATGGTTTTTATCTTTTCTTTTGTTAATGTCATGTATCACATTGATTGATTTGTGAATATTCAACCAGCCCTGTAACACAGGAATGAATCCTACTTGATCATGGTGGGTAATTGTTTTTATGTGCTGTTGCATTTGATTTGCAAGTATCTTGTTGAGGATTTTTGCATCTATATTCATCAAGGATATTGGCCTGTAGTTCTCTTTTTTTTGCTGGGGCTATGTCTGGCTTGTGAATCAGAGTGATGCTGGTTTCATAAAATGAGTCCGGAAGTTTTCCTTCGATTTCTATATTTTGGAATAGCTTAAGAAGAATGGGTATTAACTCTGATTAAAATGTCTGGTAGAATTCCCCAGGAAAGCCATCTGGCCCAGGGCTCTTATTTGTTGGGAGATTTTTGAAAACTGATTCAATTTCGTCACTAGTTATGGGTCTGTTCAGATTTTCTCTCTCTTCCCATGTGAATTTTGGTAGTGAGTGTGTTTTAGGAATTTGTCCATTTCTTCTAGGTTGACCAGGTTGTTGGCATATTATTTTTCATAGTATTCCTGATAATTACTTGTATTTCTGAGGGATTAGTTGTAATAAATCCATTTTTATTCTTGATTTTGTCTATTTGGGTGCTCTCTCTTTTCTTTTTGAGAAGCCAGGCTAGAGGATTGTCAATTTTGTTTATTTTTTCAAAAAACCAATTCTTGGTTTCGTTGATCTGTTCAACTGTTTCTTTGGTTTCTATATTGTTTATTTCTTCCCTGATTTTTATTATTTCTCTTCTCTTACTGGGCTTGCAGTGCTCTTGTTGCTCTCCTTGTAATTCCTTTAGGTATGCTGTTAGATTTTGTACTTGCACACTTTCTAATTTCTTGAAATAGGTCTGGAGTGCAATGCACTTTCCTCTTAGAATTGCTTGTTCTGCATCCCATAGAGCTTGTATTGTTGTATTTTCATTTTCATTTGTTTCCATATATTTTTTAATTTCTTCTCTAATTACCTGATTGGCCCATTCATTCTTTAGTAGGGTGTTCTTTAACCTCCATGTTTTTGGAGGTTTTCCAGACTTCTTCCTGTGATTGATTTCGAGTTTCATATCACTGTGATCTGAAATTGTGCATGGTATGATCTCAATTCTTTTATATTTATTGAGGGCTGCTTTATGTCCAGTATATGATCTATCTTGGAGAATGTGCCATGCACACTTGAGAAGAAAGTGAATTCCATGGCCTCAGGATGTAGAGTTCTAAATATATCTGTTAAATCCATCTGGTCCAATGTGTCTTTCAAGTCCATTATTTCTTTAGTGATTTTCTGTCTAGTTGATCTATCCATTGCTGTTAGTGGAGTATTAAAGTCCCTTGCTATTAGCACATTCTTATCCATACGATTGTTTCTGTTTGTGATTGTTTTCTGTATTTAGGTGCTCCCATATCAGTTCATAGACTTTTATAATTGTTAACTCTTCCTGATGGATAGACCCTGTAATTATTATGTAAAGCCCTTCTTCATCCTTTGTTTCTGCCTTTACTTTAAATTCCAGTTTATCTGATATAAGTATTGCTACTCCAGCTTTCCTTTGACTTTCAGTAGTATGATAGATATTTCTCCATCCCCTTACTTTCAATCTGAAGGTGTCCTCAGGTCTAAAATGAGTGCCTTATAGACAGCAAATAATGGATTTTTTTATTTTTTTAAATTTTTTTGATCAATTCTGCTACTCCATTTCTTTTGATTGGATCTTTTAGTCCATTTACATTCAGTGTTATTATTGAAAAATATGGGTTTAGAGTCATTGTGTTCTTGGTAGGATTCATGCTTGTGGTAGTGTCTCTGGTACCTGAGTTCCTTGCAACATTTCCCTCAGAGGGTCCCCCTCAGGATGTCTTGTAGGGCTGGTTTAATGGTGACAAATTCTTTCAATTTTTGTTTATTTGGGAAGACTTTTATCTCTCCTTCTATTCTGAATAACAGGCTTGCTGGATAGAGGATTCTTGGCTGCAGATTTTTTCTATTCATCACATTGAAGATCTCCTGCCATTCCTTTGTGGCCTGCCAAGTTTCAGTAGATAGATCTGTCACAATTCTGATAGGTTTCCCTTTGTATGTTAGGGAACTTTTATCCCTAGGTGCTTTCAGAATTCTCTCTTTGTCCTTATATTTTCCCAGTTTCATTATGATATGTCGTGCAGAAGACTGATTCAAGTTATATCTGAGGGGAGTTCTCTGTGCCTCTTGGATTTCAATGTCTGTTTTCTTCCCCAGACTGGGGAAGTTCTCTGTTATAATTTGTTCAAGGACCCCTTCCGCGCTTTTGCCTCTCTTCCTCTTCTGGAATTCCTATTATACGGATATTGTTCCATTTGATTTTATCGCTCAGCTCTTGAACTCTCCTTTCGTGTTCCTGGATCAGTTTATCTCTTTTTCTCATCTTCCTCTTTTTCTATAATTGTGTCTTCTAATTCACCTATTCTCCTCTCTGCCTCTTCAATCCGTGCATTGGACACCTCCATTTTATTATGCATCTCATTTATAGCATTTTTAAAGTCATCATAAGTATTTCTAAGCTCCATAGTGTTTGTAGCAATAGTTTCTCTGATGTCTTCCATGCCTTTTTCAAGCCCAGCGATTAATTTTATGACTATTGTTCTAAATTCTTGCTCAGTTATGTTGCTTATATCTGTTTTGAGCAGTTCTTTAGCTGTCATTTCTTCCTGGAATTTCTTTAGAGGAGAGTTCTTCTGTTTCATCATTTTGGCTAGTTTTCTGTCTCTTGTTAGTTTTAAAAGCTTGTTATGCACTCTGCACCTGTGAGTCCTGCTGTATTAAAGTAGGCTCTTTGACTGTCCAGGACCTGTCTGTTCAGGAAGTATTCTTTGAATGGTGTGTTTTGGTCTCTCTTGCTGAGAATTTGTTTATTTTATTTCCCTACTCATAGTGGTATTTGGGACTCTCCATCATGTGTACTTTGGCTTTTTTCTTGAGTTAGCCCTGTAAAAGAAAACAGACAGAGAAACACACAGGGAACAAAGGAATGGAAACACGGACAAATCCAACAAACATGCAAACCAGAAGGGAAAAAGAGAAAGAAAAGAGGAAATGATAAAGAATGAGGAAGGAGGTTAGACAAATAATCAAAATAAAAATAAAAATAAATAAGAAATAAGAAAGAAAAGAAAAAAAAACCCAAAAAACAAAATATAGTCTAAAAGCATAAAACCAGGATTCCCTACAAATAAAGAGCAGGGTATATGCAGTGCTGATGGAAGAGCATATACAAAGAAAAATGACAGGGCGGTGAGGAAGCAAAATTGTTAGAGAAATGACCAGACACTGAGACTATGAGGCTTAATTCAGAGAGAGAAAGAGGAGAATATGGTTAGAGGCAAGGAGAAGGAAACAAAGATAATGTTACTCAGAGAAACTATATAGTCTGATTACTCCAGAGAGAGAAAGAGAGAGAGAGAAAAAAGGTAGTGGTGGAGATGTAGACTATACGCCTAGAGAATGGGTTAAATGTGACTGTGTAAGCAAACCAGTGACCAGAGTGCCCAGTCCAGTAGAGTGGACAGTTACAAACGAGGCAACAGAAAATATATCTGAATAGAAAGAACTGACCTAGAATAAGTCACAGCAGTGTATCCCTGTTAGTCTTGCCCCGGGCTCTGGTTAAAAAAAAAAAAAAAATGCAGCTCTCTAGCAGGGCTGGGGGTGGTTTCGTGTAGGCAAGTCTTAGCCTCCACTGCGTTCTGTTGCACGGATGGCCCCCTGAGGTCCTGCCTTGGTGGTTGTGGAGAGAAAAATGGCAGCACCCCAGTCCCTTCTCAGACCAAGCATTGTAGCTCACTCTTCTGGGTCCAATCTCCCTGTGCCGCAGGCTTACCCAAGGTGAGCAGTGCTCTATGTCCCAAGGCAGGCCTCATTTCCAGATCTTAGTCTGTGTGCCCCATTGATACCGCCCCAAATATAAATCCGCAGGTGGAGTCCCTCAGAGCAGTTTCAAGCCAGCTGCCTCCCCACTGGGAATCAAGCCTAGCCAGAAGGGCGGAGGTGTAGCTTCAGGCGCGCCGCTTCTCCTCTGGGTTGAGCTGGTGAGCAGAGGAGCTCCTGGGAGCAGTGCATCCCTCTCAGGGTCAGATGGAATGGCAGGAAACCAGATCTCTCTGTGTCCCGAGCCAAGGTTTTTCTCTTCTCCAGGGACAGGGCAGTTTCTTGAGCAGTTTCAGCCACTCTTTCTTTTACCCTAGACTCATCGTGGCTCCCTGCAAAGGGGACTCCCTCCCCTCCTTCTGTGTCTCCTATCCTGGCCCGTTTTTATCTTCCCCAGTTTTAACTCACACTATACGGTTTTCTCAGTGTACTCTGTCTCCTTTTCTTCCCAAACTCCTGGATTCTGTAAGGTTTCCTATGGTTTCAGGCCTTCTCCGTTTGAGAGATGGTGGCGAGTGAAATGTACGGAGCTCCCTACTTCTCTGCCACCTTACCTCTCTCCGGAGATGAGATTTTAGTACTAAGCTTATTAATTTATCTTCCCAAGCCACAAACATATTTAGAAACCAACCAACCCAATCCCCTTCCATTCCATTATTTTTACTACTGGATTCGGTGGCAGCAACTACATAACCATATGAAGACTCACCTTCTGTAGCCTTTGATTACAGAATTCCAGAAGATTTTCATAGACTCTGGGTCTGGAGTTCTCTCTTGTCCAGCAAGAGAATAGGACACAGGATTGAGAATGAGAGAGAGGCTAATGTCCAGGAGGAGACAAGAGCCCTGAGTAAAGGTTCTTGCTCCAGTTTTTATTAGGATCAGAAGGCTTATAAGCATGATGGATGTGCAGAGAGACAATGAAATTTTTAACATTAACTCATGGTCGTGGGGGGAAATGGGCTTTTGAAGATATGCAGTGTTCGGGAATTGGCTCATTACAAAACAAAATCCTGGTGCTGGTAGAAGGTTGTTTACAGCAGACAGGAGGTGCTACCTCTGTTTACCTAAACTGGCTTAGGGGACAAGAAAGAGCATGCTACCTCAGGGTCAATAAAAACACTTTTCTTTTGCTAATTAGCTCCATTCCCTGCTGTGGTCTATAGCCCTCTTCTCTTCTTTACCTAGTTTGGTCCCTCCTTTCTGTGAGAGCAACTTTCTGCTATTGTACTAAATTGGGGGGGGGCGTTTCTGCCATGAATACCTAATCTTGTTTACCTTATCTTGGATGTCTTCATCCTGAGATTTCCTATTCCTATACCCTTTTCCTATATTGGGAGCCCTTGCCCCATTTACCTAACCTAATCTTGGATGTTTTCATCCTGAGATTCTCTATTCCTATACCTTTGTCCTATACTGGGAGCCTTTGCCCCATTTACCTAATCTTGTTTACCCAAACTTGGGTGTGTTCATTCTAAGGCTTTCTAATTCTTTATGCCTTGTTAACCTATTGGTACAAGCTCAGGGAATTCCTAAGCTTATTCCCCACAGATGATAATTTAAATAACTCTTTTGTCAGTATATTCCATGAACTACCACTAATCCAATTACTACTTAAAACAGTCATTAATGTTTTCAAAACTATAAGACCAAAGAAACAATTCTATATAATCTAGAACCAATACAGAGAACAAATTTTTAAGGTCTTGATCCCCTAAAAACACTTGTGGTACCCAAATCTGTATTATTTCAGGGTTGATCAAAGGATTAAAACCACAATGAGTGATATAAGGACTTGTTATATGGGTTAGGCCTTAAATAATTATCAGAGACATTTAAGCAATTGATGTAAGTCTGTTTTTTCAGCATGTGATGTTGGACTTGAAGTCAGAGTCAGGATATGGAAAGAACTATTGGATGTTAATTTGTGAAGAATAACAAACTGGAATTGCTGAGGATAAGTAGGAACCTATGAAATTAACAGGAATCCATGAAGACAAAATGAAGCCTATAAAAAAAAAAGTAGAACCCACATCTGTTTCTCATTGTTTCCAATTTTAATGATGTGAGAAACCTATACAGTAATCTGGGCACCCCTTTACCAAAAAGCTGCACATGTGCCTTGGCCATGATATGCAGAGGATGGAGCAGATCTATCAAGAAATTTAGAAACCAAGAGCCCAACTGCTTCTGCACACCAACAAGGTAACCTGGTGCATTGATGAAAATTTACATAAGCTGTAAAGGTCTTGGTTCTCCTTTGACCTTCAAAGTGTAAAAAAAAAAATCCAGCTATTCATTTCAGCCTTTCAGATATGATACAGGTTTCTCTTCTGGCTGACTTTACCCAGAACCATATGGAAAAGGGAAACCTGAGAAATAAAATTAGCAAAATTGACACAATATAAAGTCACCACATTGGGAGTAAGATTCCTATGAGTAAGTCCAGAAGAACAGAAACCAAGTTAGCGTAAAAAATTTTTTCCGTTTTGGTGAGGAGTACTGGAAGACCATTTGTCTTTACTGTGTCTCAGTTGTAACTAGGGTTTAAAGAAATCTTATGAAACTCCAGTTCACAAACATGAAACATACATTTGAGTTTTTGGCATGCACAAAGCATAGAACTACATGAAAAATACATTAGGAAATTATGTAGGCCAAAATCCTTACCTTCAAAGAGCTTAAAATGTACATCATTGCCGCATTCTCAGGATTATTTTGGTACTCTGTCTAGTGTATCTCATCATTAGCAGTGTAAAAAGTTTTTTAATTATCATCACTCTTAACAAGTTTCCACCTATTTACATAAAATGACATTTAGTGATTCTATTGATTTTTCTTCTACTTTTTTTTTGAGGTGCTGAGATATGGGGAAATACCCAAAATTTCATGCTTGATTTTCTAAGAATAGAAATCACACACAATATTTTATTTAACATATAGATATAATATTAGTGTGCATGATTGGATCAGTTAATACTTTGTTGACTATCACAGTAGTGTGCATTTTTCATATGTCAGGTCTTATTGACAGCAAGAGATAAAATTGAGCCAGTGAGGAGCCATAAAAAATGTTGTAACTGGAAATATCAAACTAACAAAAACAGAAGAAAGTTACATTGAGACAGTTAGCCAGCATATGGCTTCTAAATTTAGAATTCTGAAAAGGTTTCATCTTCATAAATATTTATCATCCATGAGTCTAGATTTACTTTGTGGCTGAAGACAATCGTTGAATGTATATGATTTATAAATCTTGAACAATATATTCTTGAATTCACTCATCCTGCACAGCTTATAAATTGGTTGAAAACAAGGTCTGTGCACCAGAAAAAGCCATATTTGCCATGTTTCAGTGAAGAAATGCCATATGTCATTCACTAACTGAATATTTAATTCAATATGTCAGGCAAACAAATCCAAAATCAACAAGCAACAGATCTTTTTTAATTATTCAAAACACATAATAGTTCTACTCATGGGTGGAAGCAGTAATAACCCAATGAAAACAACTACACACTATAAAAAGACAGTGTTGTTCTCAGTCCAGTTGGTTTGCTTTTTTTTACAAGAAATCATCTTATTAAAATAACCATCTTATTGTGATTCTGTGGATTATTTTTTAAGGTTGACTAAAACTTGAAATTTTAACAGATATGCTTGAGCACAATCATCAAGAGTTACTCACCACTATAATAAAACAAACTGCGGGTCAGTACATCTCCAAAATATTTTTAAAACAATTTTGTTTCAGTTTGAGGAAAGTAGCAAAAAATAAGAGAGCAGATTTCCTCTGCTGGCTATGATGGAGTAGTTTGCATTAGGCATTGCTTCTGCCAGGAGTAATAAGAAAAGTCATAAATTAATTTAGAAAAAGGTTCAAAAGCATCATAAGGTGACAATGCTTCAGAAGCAAGATCCTTGCAAGAAGGAAGGCTTCAGAAAGGCAGGGATAGAGAATCTGTGGAAGATTGAAGGTGAAAGATCTGAAGAGAAAGTAAATTAAGTGCACCAAGAAGTTTGGGGGAGCTTTTTCATTTGATCAGGAGGTCAAGAAAAAGGGTCCATCATAAAAACCTGTGGGTTTCTGAAGAGACTAAAAATAAATGTACACTGAGCCTTATAAAAACTACACATCTACCTTGACACAGGCAGTCACTGATGGGTTACAGGTGATTTTCTCTACACTTGCTGCCTGAGAGAGGATAGGGATGATAATATCTTCTTTAAAAGTCTTTAATTTTTTTTAAACATCAATAAAAAATTGCCAACTACACCAAGAAAGTACCATGAAAGATAAAAAAAAAAAAAAAAAAAAAAAAAAAAAAAAAAAAAAAAACAAAACGAAACACCACAGATCAAATTTTCTAACACCTCAGTTTCAAGATTGCACATTTCACATTTCTCAATAATTTACAGGCGTCCACGGCGAGATGCTGCTGAGTTAGTGCTAGCTGGAGGAAGCAAGCTCAGGTCTAGGAAGGAGAGGAGGGGCCGTGCGGAGCGTCACGGTTGGGATGATGGGTCCTCAAGGAGTCTCGGAGGGCCACCAGGAGGAGGGGGAGTTTTGTTACTCAGTCCTTGGTGGTGGTGGTTGGTGGTCGTGTGGGGGTTCCTCGGAGGATCCTTCCCTCCCCCAGGGCTGGTGCCTCATCAGTCCAGAGATGGGGAGGCTAGGACTCTTGGCAGCCTTCTTGGGAAGGCTCTCGGGGNGAAAAAGAAAAGAAAAGAAAGATAGATAGATGTAGATAATGTAGAGGTGGAAAAAATTTCCCTTTCTCCCTTTTAGGTTCTTTGGTCTAATAGTTCCATTGATTTAAGACAGATAAACAGGAGAAAAGCAAAAGTTTAAATAATATGTATATCTCCCTGCACACATGGGAGAGATCCAGGAAGACTGAGTATCTCTCCAAAATGGCCAAAGGCATCTCCTTAAATATCATCTTCAGCTAAAGGAAAAAGAAGATATTGGGGGTTGAGGGTCAGTTATGGAAGTTACCAGGAAAAGCAGAGTTATCAGGGTAAGGTTGTTAAGCAGATGTAAGCCCGTGTCTTCTCTATTGATAACACTCCACAGGGACTGAGTCATCCTTCTCTTCTTGGTGGAGAGAGAGAGAGAGAGAGAGAGAGACAGATAGCCTTACAAATGGAGTTTTCTTTGGTAAATACAAATGTTTCTTATAAAAAGATAACTTCAGTTTTCAGAGCTTCACCTGTGTCTGATCTTTCTTAAAAGCAACCAACTTTTCTGTGCTACAGCTAACAGCCTGTAACCTCCTTCAGATTGTGTCTCCCCCTCTCTCTGCCCCTCTCATGCTCATGCTCTGTCTCTCTGTCTCTAATAATAAATAAAAACACTAAAATTTTTTAAAATAATATGCCAAAGAATGGGCGCCTGGGTGGCTTAGTCGGTTAAGCGTCTGACTTTCGCTTAGGTCATGATCTCGCGGTTCGTGGGTTCGAGCCCCGCGTCGGGCTCTGTGCTGACTGCCAGCTCAGAGCCTGGAGCCTGTTTCAGAGTCTGTGACTCCCTCTCTCTCTGNGTTTCCAATGGCTTCAGATCTTTTCTGTGTGATGTATGGGCGCGAGTGCAAGTACGGAGCTCCTTACTTCTCCGCCATCTTGCCCTCTCTCTCCTCTGTTTTCCCTGTCTTATAGCCTGAGTAAAATGATCTCCTTAATTGGCTATGTATTTTATCTTTTATAGAGAAAACCAATGAATTGAAAGATAGATAAGGAAAAAACCTGATTGCATCATGGAAAGCGAAAAGCATAGGAAACATCAAAAAAATGTAAGGGATAAATGGGAATTTGAAAAAAAAATGTTTATATGTATTTGGGATCCCAAAATGGGAAGAACAATAGAAAATGGAGGAGCTAACAATATTCGAAGTGATAGTTCAAAGTATTTCAAAGGAAACAAAAATATCAACCTACAGTTTCAAAAAACAACAAAAATTAAAACAATAAAACTATAAGAAAAATAGTGGCAACTGAAAGAAAGCCAACCTCAAAGTAGGTTAATAAATCCTTTATTCATTGTCTTATGAAGACTATAGCCTAGGAGACAATATAGCAGATTGCTCTGAAAAATACTCCAAAGCTTGTTAGCTACAGGGGATTGATTATATATACAAAAGGGGAGAAAATAGCATGAATGCTTGCAAACAGTTCTCCAACTTCTGGTGGGTCACAAGGTATAATTTGTGATATTTGTAAAAATTAAGGTTTTCTGATTTGCACATAGACTGAAGAAAGACCCTAGGTCTTCTTAACACATTATGCTTCTATCATATCTGATTGTTTAAAAATATCCTTTGCATGCCTCTGCTTAACTATATTCTGATTCTTCCTATATTTGATATCTCCTCGGGCTCACTTGACAGGGTCTCAGAAGGCTGATATCAGTCACCTTCTGCAGTTTTAGTACTTAACTGTATTGAGGCATATCAAATAAAACCCATGAAACATGAAAATTAAAGACAAGGGAAACATTTAAATGAAGCCAGAAGTAAAAACACACTATGATCAAATAAGCAGTAATTGTAATTTAGCTGATTTCTCAATGGAAAAAAAAAAGGTAATTCAGGTGACAATATATCAATGTTTCAAATATTGTAAATTAAAAAAGATCAGCCTATATTTCTACATTTTGAAGATTTATTCAAATGTGAAGCAGAAATGAAGTACTCATCACTAACAGACCTGAAATAAAAGAATACTCTAATTAGTCACATGCATTATAACATCTAGGATAATCACTAAAAGAAAAGTAAAATAATGAAGATGAATATATTAATAAAGGTAGATAGAATGAAAATACTTGATTAATCTGAGTATTTGGAACTAGCCAAATTCAAGGGTAAGTAAGGCAACAGCACTGCAGACTACCTAGTCTGTTCAAAACTTCTGACACCTATTGCAAATTTGAGGGAAACAAAATGAACTTCAATTTTGATAACTGACTAGTGACTCACAGAGCAGAGGAATATAATATGCTAATAATTGTGGTTTTATTATTGCAAAAGGATACAAATTAGAACTAGTCAATAGAAGAGATGCATAGAGCAAGAATCTGAGAAGTTTCTAAACAAGAAGTTTCCATTGTCCCCTCAGCTTGACTAAACATTAGAGAAGTTTCTTCTAGAAAGGTCTCTCCCTTAGAAAACTGACTTTAGAAAACCTGTCATTGCTAGTCCTTTCTCTGTCCTTTTGAGATGCAAATCTTCTTCAGCCTATTGTCATTTTATAGCACAGGAATGTCTTTCCAATGGACCTGGGAGAGAGAGGTCCCTAAAAAATGAAATCATCAAGAGAAGATAATGCCCCTATCTTTCAGGGGCCTATCTTCAATACCAATTTAACAAACAAGATAGTCTAATCACATTGACCAGTTTCTCTAATGTCTTCCAATACTTTTCCACTAATTTACCCTTTTGTGCTTAGATATTCTTCCCCCTTTTGTTTCAATGGCATTGAGTTCAATCTTCTCTATGACAATGGCCTTGAACCAAGAAAGCCTTTGTTGCTTTTTACATCTATTCGGTGTAATTTTTCTTTGACATCACAAACATTGCAAGAAGGAAAATTACAGAGTGCTCTCTTTTAAACTCAGATGCAAAAGTCCCTAAGAAAATATTAGCAATCCAAATATGTGATCTATTTAAGTAAATAATGCCTGATGGCCAGCTTGCATTTATTTCAGACATACAAATTTACCTGATTATTTGAAAATTAATCAATGTAATTTATGACATTTATAGGGAAAAAGAAAAAAAAAATTTAACCTTAACATCTATTCATAAAAAAAGTTAACGAGTAAGAATAGAAAGGGAATTTCTTAATCTGTTAAAAAGTAGAAGAAGAAAAAACTGTGCTTCTAGTTTGCATTGCTTCAGAAGCAAAAGCAAAGGCAAGGATCCAAGAGCAAATGAGAAGTATTTACTTAGGTGTTGCAGGGAACACCTGTAAGAATGAGGGAAGACAATACAGGAAAAGAACTCCCTAAAGGGGAGGCATTTAAACTGGCTACTACAGGAGTATTTGAAATTGAATTCAATGGGAAAACTCTGGGAAATGTTTGAAAACACATGCCCCAGGGAAAAGGACTATTTATATACCACCATGATTCAGTGAGTAGTTAAGGGCTTCTTCCTTGAGGTGTTAATTTCCTGGCTTTTGGAAGCCTACCAAATGACTAGGCTTGGCAACTTTAATAGAAAAACCCTCCCTATTAATTATACAGATATTGGCTGTTGGAATTCTAATGGACCACAACGCTAAGGTAAGGATTGTGGGATAAGAACAGAGCATCTGCAGCATTGGTCACAAAGTTTAATGGCAAAAATACTGAACTGTTTTACAAAACCAGGAGCAAGAAAAATATCTTCACTATTGACATTTCCATTCAGCACTGAACTGGGTGTCCAATTCATGG
The DNA here is from genome assembly GCF_008692635.1 of Crocuta crocuta. Lineage (NCBI taxonomy): Eukaryota > Metazoa > Chordata > Mammalia > Carnivora > Hyaenidae > Crocuta > Crocuta crocuta. Next base: position 941,813 of record NW_027531898.1, read on the forward strand.
AAATAAACAATAAGCCAAGCCAAACGCAAACAAACCCCTCCCCCACCAAAGAAAATGTAAAACAGTCAGAAAAAGATCAAGTAAAAACATTATTATTGATGATAACATGATTATTTAATAAGATATATTTTTAAATTATACATTTTTAGAATATGAGTCTAAAGTGGTAGAATACAATGTCAGTATTTTCAAAATTAGTCACTTTCCTATAGATGAGCAATAAACAATATCTTTGGTGTTACCATTTCAAATAATATATTAATATCAACTACCTGAGAATGTAATTTTTAAAAAAGATATGAAAGACATCTATAAAGACAACTACAGAGTATTACAAAGCTATTTAAAACATCCTAGATAGGGGCTCCTGGGTGGCTCAGTCTGTTAATCGTCCGACTTGGGCTCAGGTCATGATCTCAAGGTTGGTGGAATTGAGTCCTGCGTCGGGCACTGTGCTGACGGCTAGCTCAGAGCCTGGAGCCTGTTTCAGATTCTGTGTCTCATTCTCTCTCTGACCCTCCCCTGCTCACACTCTCTCTCTCTCACTCTCTCTGTCTCTCTCTTCTCAGAAATAAATTAAAAAAAAACACTAGATAAATAGGGGCACATTGGTGGCTCAGTTGGTAAAGCATACAGCTTTGCCTCAGATCATGATCTCAGGGTTTCATGAGTTCAAGTGTCCGGCTCTCTGCTGTCAGCACAGAGCCCACTTTGGATCCTCTGTCTACCTCTCTCTCTGCCCCATGTAGCTCTCTCTCTTTCTTTTACTCTCCCTCTTTCAAAAATAAGTAAACATTAAAAAAAAATTAACATTAAACATTAAAAAAAAAACCTAAATAAACAAAATGAACCCAAGTTCATGGGTTGGAGAAATCAAATACTGTAAAATGTTAATTATTCTCAAACTGATCTTTAGGTTAACTGTAGTCTCAAACAAAACCCAAGCAGTTTGTTATGGGTGATAATAGAAAGAGGCAAATGCTTTGTGTAGTTTTTGTGGAAATGCAATGGGCTCAAGAATAGCCAGAATATCTTGAAAACAAACACATCTTATTTAATATAAGTTAAACAATAAACAGAATGCAGTTTTATCACAAGAATAGACAATAATTTAGTGGAACACAATAGAGAACCCAACAATAAACTAACAAGTATATTGACATTTGTTTTATGACAAATATTCTTCATAAGTGAATTTGGGAAGAATACTATTTTTAACAAATGGTGTTGGGTCAATTAAAATATTTATGGGGGAGGGAAGTGACTTTTGACCAACAGAGTCCAAAATTTCTGATAATGGAAATATTCCACATCTCTTTGATATTATAGCCATTACCCATATATGGTTATTGAGCACTTGATATATGATAATAATATAACAGAAAAACTGAATGTTTAATTGTAATTTTAATTTAAATACACATAGGGATTATGGCTACCATATGGAATGCCTCTCTTCTACTTTGCACCATAAATATATATATACATATATATATATTAAATAGGTAGTATATATAAATTGGAAAAAATTGATAATATAACATAAATGCATATCTTTTGTTCTTGAGAAGGCAAAGATTTCTTAAACAGGATAAAATAGTATTGACTATAAAGAAAAAAATTGATATATTGGAATATATTTAACATGTGATTTTTTATTAGAAGATACCACTGAGTGTCAAAATGCAAGTCAAAGAGTCACAAAAATAATTTCCAAAACATACATGACAGNCTGCTACTACTGGCTCATGTTGGAAATGAGGCTGCTGGTATTGATCAGGCCTCACAAAATTCCAGATCAGACCGATATCCCCCACACAGATTGCTCATAAGGAAGGGCGTATCCCTGCCTTTTCGAAAGAAATTTCCGATGAAAACATTGTGGATAAAAGGCTCTTCCTAAGGGTCTTGCAGATCCAAGACTTACATTATAAAGGAGGCTTGAGTCTGGCCCTGAGACAAAGAGCCTAATTTAGAGTTAAGGGCAGATATCCACCCTCACCCATTTGTTTCTGCTTGGAGCATTTTCTGGCCTTGTATATGCTGATTACTCCCTGTGAAGGAACCTATTGAGGAACTACTTTTGTCATTATGAGAGCAAAGGTGTTTCCTAGAAGACCTGTTTTTCTTGATACTTCCACCTTAAAAGAAGTAACTTCACCCTTTTTATGCTAAAAACTTTGTCTAAAGGTAACTTCTTCCCCATAGGATAAGCATCTCAATCACTATTGATAAAGGTTATGCAGAAGTCTTCTAGATTTCAGGGAAATTCTTACATATCAAAGAAGTTTGTCATCAGAAATCATTGTCTAAGGCAAATGCCACTTCTCTCCCGTCCCCCAAATACTTATAAAGTTGAGCCCCAGTCAGAGCAGAGATGCCAGGCTGGTGATCAGAAAGAATCTCCGGGGCTCTCTCACTGTCTCTCGCTGACACCATCCATCCTTCAGGGACCCCTGGACCTGCCGGATCCGGTCTCCGACACATATCAATATCAAAAGAAAGAAAGAAAAATCTAATAAAAATGGACAAAAGGTTGAATAGGAACTTTCTGTTTGAAAAGATAATATTCAAATGGCCAATGAACACGTGACACTTTGTTCAATCTTATTTGTCAACAGGGAAATGCAAATTAAAACCAGATTGTATTACAATCTTAAAAGGAATGGCTACAATTTTAAGAGGAAGTTTTGCCATTGTTGGTAATAATGTAGAATAAATGGAACATAATATATTTCAGGCATTAAAATTGATACAAACTACTTTGGAAAATTCTTTATCTTTTTTCTATTATACTACATTTATGAATTTCCTATGGCCCAATAAGTCAGATCTTAAATTAAAATGTGTATATGTGGTTATAGAATGCTCTAGAATGTGTATAATTGGATTATCCATATGAGCTTCAATCTAGGTACAACTAAAATAGCCATTCAAAGTGATATGAATAAATAAATTGTGTTATTATACAACAATTAATATTATGTAGAAATGAGAAAAATGTTGGTATCTTTAAATATTAAGCTGTGAAGTCAGACATAAAGTATGACATAACATAGGAGTCCATTTATCTATAGTTCAAAAATATGTGAGCTAATTCATGATGATAAAACGTTTACTTTTGCATGTAGTAATAACTCAGCAGAAGCACAAAAGGACTTCTTGAGGGCTGCCAACATTCAAATATTATATTACAGTCATGGTTTCCTTGGTGTGTTTACTTTGTAAAAATTCACTGAAATTTACACTTATAATTAGACTAAAGTAAAACATTACTAAAGTTTACTTAGAAACAATAAGACAATGTTGAAAAACAGTTAGTGTAAGTACATGAAAAATGAATAACCTGATACTAAAAGATCAATATAGCGATATAGTTAATAATTGATCTTTCTGAAGACAGATGATTACTTCAGTTCCTTTAACCATATTTTCTGAAAACAGTGACGTGTTTTAGTATTTTGCTACATCTTTATTCGGTGATGTCTACACAATCTATCGAGACCTTGAAGATAATTTTTTCTTGTGAGATAGGAGAAAGAATAGTATAGGTGATGTCATGTCTTTGGAATTTAGAATATATTTCAGGTTACGGTGCACAAAATAATATGAAGCACAATACAAACGGCTTAAAGATCGACAAGAATTGACCAAAAATATATTAAGAAACAAATATTTATGAGATATTTATGTTAGTAAAGAGAGTGTAAAAAAGTACAATGAAAGGTAGCATTTCCTTTCGGATTTTCATTTCCCTTAAGGGAGTCAAAATTTCTGAAACTCAAGATCTCCCCTCAGAGTTTGACAACAGGTTGGATAATACACAAATTATCTCCAGAATTGAGTGTGAAATGATTTTAAAGTACCGTGCCACAGACATGAATGATACTGCATGCTGTGACAAATGATGCGTCACAAAATCTGTTTTTCTTGTTGATTGGAGATCTATTTAGAGCTTCACCATGGAAGTTAGTAGCTTCTTTTAAATAATTATGGCTACATCACTAATTCCACTATTCTGCAAGTATTAATAATGTATCCTTTATGTTGTATGTGCTGCCCTGTATACTTAGCACAGAGAAATAAATAAATTAGCATAGTAGTCAAGAGACTCTTTCTCCTGAGACGTCACATACATTGATGTTTATAGTAGAAAATGGGTATTTTAACCATGCTGGGGAAAAAGAAATGGGGTAATTGAGGACTTCCTTTCAAAAAGTGAAGATGGGATCTTAATAGATAATTGGAGAATGACTGAGTGATTTCTAGCAGGGTATTGACATGATGGGATTGCATTTTTAATATCTTATTCTGCTCACTGTAAAGACAATGAATTTGAGTGGAATATGAAAGATACTGGAAAACCAGCTAGAATGTAGTTGAAATGGAAAAAGTAGTATATAAATCTGAGCGATGGTAAAGATAATGTGCCTAAGTGAGCAAGCTTATTTAGTACTTCTTTATGTGGTTATTTTGGTTAGATGAATCTCAAATAGTACTTGTCCTCCAGCAGATTTCTATTACACCAAATAGGTAGAGTTGGAAGATGAGCAACTTTCTCCAAAGAGTGTGATATTGAAATGACTATCTTAGATGACTGTGATTTCTTCCCCAAGGCTGGGGAAAAATCTAATCTTCTCTGAGCTTATTTGACCCTGATACCTAGCAACACTGAATCTCTGCAGGCTTAGAAATGGGGCCACGGAAGGATGGCTCTTGGATTGTTATACCCAGATCGCAGTATCCTCACCGACCAGAGACCACCAGGGAGACTGAGTCACGCATGCAAAGGCAAAGGGCTTTATTACGGGCTTAAGCTCGGGCTCACAGACTTCACCAGCATATGGGTCCGTGCTGAGAGCCTCGAACAAGGGCAGAGTAGGGTTTTTATGGGGTTTGTGAGGGGGGAGTTACAGAAGTTGTGACATGGGAACAGTGATCCAATCATAATTATTCAACATCATTGACAGCGGGGTTGACCATACATATTGTCTAGAGTATTCGTTACTTTTGGCGGGATCCAATTACAACATTTAGAGTACCTTTAAATTCAACCAATCACAGAGCCAGCCTAGGGTCTTGTTCGGCGACTAACAGGTTAACTTTAACATTAGGTAACCGGGTCCTATCTATAGTTTCTATCTCCAGGCCTCTCCCTTAGTAATGTGGAGGGTGGTCGCTGGCCTTTCCTGATTGGGTGTTGCAAGGGTGGTTTCTCCTGCCTTGGGCAATGTGTAACTGCCTGATAGTTTCGGGAAAGCTGAAACTCAGGCCTTCTAGTTCAGAGGGGAAACTTAAAGCCTGTCATGGAGTCAGTTTGGTTCAGACGTTTAGACTTGTGGCCTTACAGGATAACATCACAAATAGTTGCTGTGTCACCAAAAAGTTAATAATTTATTAAAATATTTTCCTAAACTGTAAATAAATGAAACCTCATCTCAATGAGCAAAATTTAACCATTTATTATTTTCATCTTTTTCATACTTACTTGGAATAAACTGAAATGGAATTCATTTCATGCCTATAGTATAAATTGTTATGCCCTTATTAGTCTTTAATGTTTCTCAATTCTAAATTATGGTTAAATTAATTTTTTCTCTGTACATGACTTCATTTTGATTAATGGATTTCTCCCTATGTCAGAAGGCTACATTATCACTTTTCAGTTAAGCAAAATAATTTGTATACTTCTAAAAATGTTTTAATATTTATTTATTTTTGAGACAGAGAGAAACAGAGCAGCACAAGCAGGGAAGGGGCAGAGAGAGAGGGAGACTCAGAATCTGAAGCAGGCTTTAGGCTCTGAGCTTTCAGCACAGAGCCCAAACCAGGGCTCAAACCCACAGCTCAAACCCATGAACCGTGTGACCTGAGCCAAAGTCGGACACTTAACCAACTGAGCCACCCAGGCACCCCGTAAAATAATTTGTATTCCTTATCTCACATTACATATTTCCACCAGCCTAGAATTCCTAAGACATCAAACAAAAAAAATTTTATACTAGAATATACATTTCCATAAGCCACAAACTCCTGAGATAATCAAAAAAATTTGAAATGTTTAATGATCTTTTCTCTCTTACTGTTTTAAATGGACGTAGAAGACAAATGTGTAGATCTGTGTTCATTCTATGTTTGTACACTTGGTCCATGTCAATTTGCCTTGATGCACACTGCAGTTGGAAAAAAACTCTCACTCCAGTGAGCCACAAAATTGACAACTGACTGGAAATATATACTTTGCAAGCCAAGAATATGTTTAAAGAAAGTGTTTCTGGTGAATATGAAAGAAACAGATCATGAAAACGTAGTTAACATATGGCATACCTCATGGTCCAACCAAAAATGTCCTCTAATCCATAAAATTAAGTTTCTTTTACCCAATCACAAATAGGACACTCATGTGGAGCATAGAGAGGTTTGTGGAATTTAAGCAGCATTGAGAATCACTTTCATTTAATTTTGTACTTTCCTACCTCTAAGATTTCTTTTCATAGTAACTAAAACAATGACCTCCCATCAACCTCTCTTTCATTTACTTTGAAGGTGCTTCCTCAATAATATCAATAACAGATTGCTATATGAGATGTTTATAAATTTATGGAATACTATAGAGGGATTAGTTGGTTGTCTTATTATTTATTATTGAGTGACGAACATTTCCACTATCTCTGGGTCATATGTGTTCATTGGGCTAACAGTATGAACATCCAATACTTAAGTTGTATCATTTTATCTTGCTTTAATATATGACTTGTAAAGTTTAGGTAGTTTAAGTGTGAGGATGGTCATATATATGATAATGTCTTGAAGATGTTACAGACTCTTTTAGCTAAAATATCCTAGTAAAGAAGGAGTTGAGATATTTTTGTAAAAATTCACTGGGAAAAACGAGTTAACATAAATTTTAAAACTTAGTTTTAGAGGCAGCTGGGTAGATCAGTTGGTTAAGTGTCTGGCTCTTGATTTCAGCTCAGGTCATGATCTCTCAGTTTGTGGGAATGAGCCCTGCATCATCAGGTTCTGTGCTGACAGTGCAGAGCCTGCTTGGCTCTCTCTTTGCCATTCTCCTTCTTGTGAGCTCGCTCTCTCTCTCTCTCTCTCCCTCTCAAAATAAATAAATAAACATTAGGAGCACCTAGGTGACTCAGTCAGTTGAGTGTCCAACTTTGGCTCAGTTCATGGTCTTATGGTCCATGGGTTCAAGCCTCATGTCAGGCTCTGTGCTGACAGCTGCAGCCTGCTTTAGATTCTGTATTTCCCTTTTTCTCTGCCCCTTCCCCTCTCACTCTCTGTCTCTCAAAAATAAAATAAATATTTAAAATAAATAAACAAACATGAAACAATTTGGTTAAAAATATAAAAGTCAGTTTTATACTTTATGTGGTTACCTAATAATGTATTCACATACAATGATTACAAATATATAACATAAATTATATGAATTTTTAAACTAATTATGGAATGGGAAAGTGATATGGGAGGAGAATAATATAGCATTCTTATTTTCAAAGAAGCTTTGAATGTTTCAAATTTCTACTTAAATATCATTTTAAATATTCCTCTAAAAAGATAAATTTGCACTAAAGTTAAAACATATACACAAGTAAAGGAAAAATTAAGAATTTGAAAACAGGAAAATTTGCTACGTTCCATGTATGATTTCATTATTCATAGTGACGTTATCTTATAAATAGTTGAAGCACTACCTGTCTGGCTTTCTCTGAGTTCATATTCTGATTTTTTACAGGGCCTACAAGGAGTGGAGGAAGTGGTTTTTCCATCAAAGTCTCTGGTTTTAATTGATATCATAGTATGAACCACTGATTTATAATATTCTCCCAAAAAGATATGTGATGTGTTGACAACTTTAATCTGATACTGCTTACTTCATCCCAATAGTTCTATTCTTGCTGTTTTCATTAGTCTTCTTATATCATATTTAATTTCCTTAATAATTATCAGGTCTTGACAAGCACTGGTCAGTTCATTGTATTAAAGGCTGTAAATAACTTAAAATAATTCTGAAATTTATCCACAATGTATTGACTTATTTTAATCTGCTTCCCAAGACTCAAGGGTGTTATAAATTATTATTTGAGATATTCTTAGGTACAACTATGGGGAAAATCAGGCTCTTTTGAAAACAACACAGAAAATGATTATTCTAATAAATTCCAGTTCATTGATGAATGGCATATGACCATTCACTGCAGATGCTTGTAATTACACAGTATATGAGTGTATTAAGAATCTAAAAACTATTCTATTTTTTAACCTATTTGCAGATGTTAGTATTTTCAGAAACCCTAACCCCTCCCTATCTCCTTCTCTCTGCCCTCATTCCTAGAACTCACACAATATGAAACTTTGGGGACAGTTAAACTCCTTCTCTCTCACATTGCTATAACTGAATTCTTCATTTGCCAGCCTACTTTGATGTAGATTTAAATGCATTCTGTTCCTATGGTCAGCATACTTAATTAGCTCAACATTTGTTTTACATATATTTTGATGTTGAGTAAAGGACTATTGCTTACATTTTCCAATTGTAATATATTATCAGGTTATAATCACATTGGCTATATGAGCAGCTCCATGTACCTTTTTCTAACAATGGATATGAGTGAATGGGTGAAATTCAACTTCATTTATTCACATCAGGTCATCCATGTTCACAATTAGTCAACTGTTGGGGCACCTGTATGGCTCAGTCAGTTAAATATACAACTCTTGATTTTGGTTCAGGTCATGATTGCAGGATAATGGGATCGAACCCCATGGTGGGCTCAGCACTGGAAGTGGGTCCTGCTTAAGATTCTCTCTCTCTCACTGTGGGGTGTCTCAGTCAGTTAAATTTCTGACTTTTGGTTTGGGCTCAGCTCCTGATCTCTTGGTTCACGAGTTCCAGCCCTGCATTAGGCTCCACGTTGACAGTGCAGAGCCTGTTTGGGATTCTCTCTCCTTCTCTCTCTGCCCTTCCCCCGCTCTATCTCTCTCAAATAAAAACTTAAAAAAAAAGATTCTCTCTCTTCCCCTCTGCCCTTCCTTGACTTGTGCTCTTACTCTCTTTTAAAAAAGGGAAAAAAAAGTCAAATGTTTATCAATTTCTTGGAAAACATGGTGTTCTCACATTTTATTCTTTATATAGATTTAGCAATAGTTTTCATGATGATGAGTTTCTGCTATAACTGAGACTTTGAGAAAGTCTTCCTACACAGATCCATTTGTAAAAGAAAATATTTCTAATTGGTCACTGTACTTAAATTCTTAGACTTTGTTAGATAAACCATAGTAATATATACATATGCTTTCAGTGTATCCTTATTGTGTGTGAAAAACCTTGGACAGGTGAGTTTAGCGGTTTCATCAGTTAATATTACATCTAAGTCTGGATTTATGTCTAATGGGAAATTACAGTTTTTTTCTTCATTGCTTTCTTGAAATCCCATTGCATTTAATTGACACAGATTTTTGGTAAATTTCAGAATGAGCAAATATTTGGATATTAGCTTATTTGAATGCAAATTAACAGTGAAGTCTTTCTTGTTTGCCTACAATTTGCACAAACAATGGCATTCAAATGGGATAAAAGCAAACAACATGATGTTTCCATATTTCTAATATTTGAAAATGAAACACAAAGAATAATTGCTTTTTGTAAGTTGAGGAAATACATGAGCAACCAAAATAGGAAATAAATATTATAACCACACAAAAAGCAATCAAGTTCTCCAGGGTTGTGGTAGATTCTAAAGAGTCAGTTAATATGCATTTATAAGCTCATTTGAGAAAAGCAAGTCAAAGCCTTTATAGTCATCCCTAAGAAAACATTTTATAGGACTCCTTAGCAATATTCTTGTGGATTAGGATTCAGGGGAAATCATGTTTGAGATAAAGATGAAAGGATGAGCAGAAGTTAGACCAGCAGGGTTACCTATATACAAAGTGTGGGGCAAGCAGGGCATGTAACATGATGTGGGTACGTACGGAGAGAATTCCAGACTGAGAGACCAACATAATAAAAGAGTAGAATGTCATAGGTCATGCTGTGAACAAAAAGTAAATCTACTAGAATGCGAAAAAGTCAGAAGTATACCTTTTATATTTAGTCTTACATTCCAAAGAGTAAAATATAAGGATATAAAGTTTGGAAGTGTCTTGTAAATATGCAGTAGAAACACACATTATTGACAACAAATAAATTATAATTACAATAGAAACTACATTCTGATGTGTTAACACAATCGAAAATTGCAAAGACCACCTCTGTATTTGACTTCCCAGGATATTTTAGATTGTTTTCATGGCTAACTTTAGTAGTTATCTCTAGGTTACTTACATGTCTCATACAAATAAAGACATCATCACAACGGAAGTTTTAAACAAAGACATTTTAAAATCACATGCGTAGAAGAAAAGGAAAATTCTCCCCACTCCAAATATCCAGCTGCTCATTCTTATCCCCCACTGGACTATGTCTTGTTTGTACCTCCTCCTGGACCATGGTTTAACTGGATAGGTTCTGTGGTAGACAGTCTCTAAAATGGCTCCCAAGGATATCCCTTCCTGTTTTTCACACCCAGATGAAATACCTTCCATTGAGTAAAAGCTTGGCTTATTGACTGACTTCTATGAATAATATATAGCAAAAGGGATTGGATGTAACTTCTGAAATTGATTTATTAAAAAACCCTGTGATGGGGCGCCTGGGTGGCTTAGTCGGTTAAGCGTCCGACTTTCGCTTAGGTCATGATCTCGCAGTTCATGAGTTCGAGCCCCGCATCGGGCTCTGGGCTGACTGCCAGCTCAGAGCCTGGAGCCTGTTTCAGTCTGTGACTCCCTCTCTCTCTGACCCTCCCCTGCTCACGCTGTCTCTCTCTCTCTCTCCTAGAAATAAATAAAACATTAAAAAAAATTAAAAAAAATAAAAAATAAAAAAAATAAAAAACGAAAACAACTAATACACCTGAGACAGTCCTTGTTTAGATCTGTTGTCATAGAGTAATTATTAGTAATGCCTCCTTTTATTCTCAAAACTTT
>NW_027531898.1:953094-1032416 GCF_008692635.1 Crocuta crocuta
AACGCTGTGTCTCCTAATCTGAGTGCTATCATCTTCTTTTGAAATCTTTCACCCTAGTAGAACCCAGTTCCCATACTGTAAGTCAATCAGCCAAGAGGCCCCTATGGCAAGTGACCAAGGCCAGCAAACAGTTGTATGAATGAGTTTGAAAGTGTGTCCTCCTAGTCACCCTTCACATGGAACTAGAGTCTCGACTGAAATTATGAATGCTACAGCCCTACTGCCCAAGAGGCCTTGAGCCAAACATGCCCAGCAAAGCTGTGCCCAGATTTCTAACCCACTTAAACTGTAAAATGATAAATCTTTGTTGTTTATGCCACCAAGTGGTGCAGTAATTATTTTAAACATTTAAAAAATTTTTATGTTTATTTATTTTTGAGAGAAAGAGACAGTGTGAGTGAGGGAGAGGCAGAGAGAGAGGGAGACATAGAAACGAAGCAGCCTCCAGGCTCTGAGTCATCAGTACAGAACCCAACATGGGACTCGAACTCATGAACTGTGAGATCATGACCTGAGCTGAAGTCAGACGCTCAATCGACTGAGCCACCCAGTCCCCCCGAAGTAATTTTTAAATTTAGAACTAGATAATGGATATAAAGTTTGATGTGTTCCCATAATTAAAACAAAAATGTGGCTGTCCCTTTGCAATTGGCAGCCATGTGAGAGAATGTAAGTTAAAGCCTAAAGTACCTTGAAAATAATTGTTACTAGAATCCTGGTAGTCTTTGATACGTGGCCAGTATGGGCTTTCAAGAAAGTAAAGAAAATCATCTTAAAAACTGGAGGAAGGGTATCACTGTGAAATAGTAGCATAAAGTTTACCCACCCCCTTGACTACAGGAATGAATAAGATAGAAAATGTACCTTATTAACAAGGTAACCTGACTACGAGATTTTCTAAGCAGTGTTGAAGGTCCTGCCTACGTTCTTTCTGCTGCTTTTAGAGATAGACTGCTAAGGAAAAAGGAGACAGGACTCAAAGGTTCTAAAAATTCTCAACCTCTACAGATAGCAAATGATGCTAAACAAAACAAATTGTTTTTGAAGCAAAGATTAAATCCAAGGCATTCTTTGAAAAGTGTGGTCTAAAGATGAGATGAGAATGTGACTGTAAAATCCTTTGTTGAAATCTCAGAGTGATCAAAGATAGTACCTTTGAGCATTAAAGCAGAGAATACCCTTATAAGGATTTTTAAAGCTATGCTTCATGGGTCTCTTAATTAAACAGTAGAGCTCCTAGGATGCTTGAGGATGCTGTCCCTCAGCTATTTTAAAAGGAGCCAAAGGTAGATTTGTGGATGTGTGTTTGTCAGAAGATTTCTAGAATACATATAAAGTTTTTAAAAGAATTATGTCAGCAGAAACACTGCCAGCTTGGACTGAAAGGGACAGATAGCAGGGCATAGGTGGAAAGGGGGCTGTTACATGCCCTGAATTCTACTAACAGGTAAGAAAACTACTAACCTGTACACATGTGCCATTTTTGATGAAGAAAGGAAGCATGTCTCTAATATCTGAAGTAATAGCCATGGAGAATAACTCCTGAGCAGAAGAAAAATTGAGTTCTCATTAATGAATATCCAACATTTTCATAGCTAGATTTCAAATTTGCTATGGACAAATGATCCCTGTGGCCTGCCATTTCCTTCCTTTTTGAATAGGAATGCTTCTGGTGAAAATCCTAAGCCTATTTTATATCTTACTATAATATCTTTGTGGTGTGTGTGTGTGTGTGTGTGTGTGTGTGTGAGAGAGAGAGAGAGAGAGAGAGAGTGGTGTGTTGTCCNATGATGTATTGTCTCCTTAGTTCCTAGGATTGAAGATTGAGAGGAATTTCCCCTAAAGATCTGTATTTGAGAGAGTGTACTTGAGAGACTGCATCAAAAAAGTCACATCTGCATCTTGTCCTGATTTGATGACAAGATTCTAGACATTGAGTTGACTTTATAATAGGATTACTCTCTTGTGAGACTGGGATGTGTCAACTGAAAGGAAGAGAGTGAATTGTGTATCAGCCTTCATTGTTCTCAGTGATCCCCATATCTTGTGTACTCATATGCTGTGTATTCCTCTATCACATCATCCTAGGGTTTGTTTGTGTGACTAATAGAATGTAACAGATGTGATGTTATATCACTTTGAAATTATTTAGAAGTCATTTTTGCTTCTGTCTTCGTAACTTGCTCTTTTTCTTTCTTGGATTACACATCTGGGAGGAATCCATCAGTCATATTATGAGCAGCACTATGGTAACTCCACATAAGAAAGTAAGAAACTGGGGTTTTTTTATCAACAGCCATATGGGTGAGCTTGGAAGTAGTTCCCTAAGCCCCAAGGAAGCCTTTAGTAAGAAAATCTCAATTGACAATTTGACTCCAACCTGAAGAGAGATCTTAGCCAGAAACAGCTCGCTAAGCTTACTCCATATTCCTGAGCTTCAGAAATTGTTTGAGATAATAAATGTGTTTCTTCCTACAGCTAATAAGTCTTGGGATAACTTGTTGTAGAGCAATAGATGTAGCAGTCGGGATAAACAGAACCAAAGAAACACAACCAATTGGTGATATTTAAGAAGAGATTTATTATGAGATTTGGCTCATGAAATTATGGAGGATGAGATATGACCTGATCTGCCATCTACAAGCTGGAGAACCAGAAAAGCAGGTAGTATAATTCAGTCCAAGTTGAAGGCCTAGGAACTGGGGTGGGATCTGGGGTGGGGAGCTGGTTTGAATTTTGGAATTTGAAGCCCCAAGAACAAGAAGCTCCAATGTCTTGGGGCAGAAGAAGATATATTCCTCAGCTCAGTAACACAGGATTCACCCTTCTGCCTTTTTGTTCTTCTGACCCTCATTAGATGGAATGAGTCTCACCACCAACATAGGTAAAGGGAATTTTCTTTAGGTTTACTGATTCAAATGGTAATCTCTTCCAGAAATACCTTCACAAACACGGCCAGAAATAATATTTAACAAGGTATCTGGGTATTTAGCCCAGTCAAATAGACACATAAAATTAACCATTACAATAACCATTAGAGGTACTAATATGGCCAGTTACAGAAAAGCCAGAGAAGTAGAATTGTCTTTATATATTATCCAAATATGCTTATGCATTTCACCTTCCTTACTTTTTCTTCTACCTCTTTTCTTCCTTCTTCCTCTCTCTCCCTCTATCTCATACCACCTCCCTCCTCCTTATACTCTTTTTTTCTTCCCCCTCCTTCCTTTTTTAATAATTCCTTTCTTTTCCAAAAATATTTTTAGAGCTTCTTCCATGTGTGAGATGCAGGTAATTCAGCAATTACCAAGGCAAAGATAATCTTAAACTGCTTGGATTCTGGTTGGGGGGGGTGGCGGATATAAACATGGTGCTTTTACCCTAGTGAAGAAAATAGAAAATAAATAGGTATATGCAGTAATAAATAATGTGAATTTAAATAGGAATGTGTTATGAAAAATCAATACAACATAAAATGTTAGTTGTGAAGGAGCACCTAGAAAATAAGTTGTAAATAAGGAATTCAGAAATAGCAATTTTTATAGGTAACAAATAAATCCATATCTGAGTATTATAGAGGGGGAAGTGTGATAGCTTTGGAAAAGAGTTCTCAGAAAGAGGAATCTGCTTGTGCAAAATCTATGATTATAATTCTCCCCCTTTTATGTTGTTGTGGTCAACAATCTCTAGGCCATGCTTCTGGTAAATGTTATTGGTCCAGGAGTAAAAGATATGACTAGGCCGAAATGATTTGGGATCTGACTTCTTTTGGGCATGAACAAGAAAGCACACTGCCTTATTTGTTGCTAGCATTCTTAAAATCATGAGAGAAACCAGTCTAGGAACAAAGCCAGCATGGTAGGAAGGCAGAGACCATATAATACAGAAAAGCAAAGGAGAAATCTTAATGGTATCATACCCGAAGCCTACATATTTCTGAACCTTCTATTTTGGGAGATAACTAATTGCATTATTTTCTACAATATGTTTGCATGTTAGTAGCATGTTCCTGTAATGTGGTCAAAAGTATCCATATCTGATTCATTGAAGGTTCATTTATTTCACTTCTATAAATTTGTCACATGAGAAATATTATTTATTGAGGTATATAACTACAAAACATAAAATTTTAAATATCTATATAGGTAAAATAAATATAATTATGAAAATAAATGTTAACAAATTATTTGACTAGCTATAATTCATTATTATTATTTTAAGATTTGTATTTTTAGAGGATTTTAGGGTACACAGAATAGATGAAGACATAGTAGAGAGACTTCTCATACACCCCCTGCTTTTGCATATGCTTAGCCTCCACATTATCAACATCCCCACCAGAGTGGTACATTTATTGCTACTGATGAACCTACATTAACACATAATAATCACTCAAAGCCCATAGTTTACATGGGTTCACCCTTGGTGTTGTATATTCCATAGATTTGGACAAATATATAACGACATATATTTATCATTATGGTATCATATATTTTAACTGCCCTAATACAATTATATTTTGAATAGTGTTTAAGGGCAGGATATAATGCTCATAATCTAATGCTTTAAAAGAAGATGAAAGGTGCTACACATATACCCAGAGACAAATACACATACAGACACAAAGAAAAATATTGGGGAAAATATACAGAAGTATTTATTAAAATGGTCCACAGGTTATGATTAACTTTTATACTTGGTATTTTCTCCATAGTGACCACTTCCCAATTAGTTCACATTGCTTTAATATCAGAAAAAATTCAATATTATGCATAAAAAGAGAATAATACATTCACTAAATCTTGCACAATGTTAACTCACTAACTATTCAATTTAATTGCAAGTATAATGGATGCTTTGCTAATAGTTAACAAGTGGACTCATTTCTAATGTTCTTGTAGTAAAAATAAAATTAACTTTGTTATTTCCAACATTTATAAATGGATAGTATTCAGGTCATCATCCATCCTTGATTTCAATAATTATTTATTCACTTTGTATTTTATCTTGAGTAAGTAAACACATTCAAACTCTTAGGTAACTATTCTCAACATAGCAATAAGAGAGAACTGGAAAGAGAAAGAAGTGGAGGATTATTTTCAAGATTTTACTCAACATAAAAATATAAACCATGAAAAAACAAGCTAAGAAAATGAATCAGCACATTTCTGAATATTAGACATAGGTTTAGACCTCTCATCCTTTGGCTAATATTAAATTATAATTATTTAATGCTTTAATTGTCTGAAAATTCCTTCTGGGGAATTTTTGTCCCAGTTTTCTAAAATGATTTGGGAATATAAACTTATAATTACATATAATTTTGCATATTTCATGGATATAAAAGTAACTATATCAGAGCCTTGAAGTTAAAAAGATGAGGAAAATAAAGTCAAAGGATTAAAATGTTAATAAGCAGAGGCAAAAAACAGAAAGACTTTTTCCCCCCAAATTCTGTAATATTTATACTTCTTTGGACTAATTATTGGCCATAAAAGGGAGTGCATGTTCAGGGAACATGAGAAATTAAAAGTAGTTGCCTTTCTAACATAAATTCTATATATTGCCAACTTTATTCTCTCTGTCATTTAATGTTAATTACGCCTTGTCTGACATACAACATAATCTAAAGCACAATTTATAAAGAAAAGTGAATAATAATTATAAAGTTATTTGCACCACAACACAACAGCTAAATATATAAAATAAAGCAATCATTCAAAAGTCAAGGATGATTGGTGTAAGACACAACCACATCTTTCTATGACTGTTACAGATCTACTAAACAAAATTTAATATTAGAAAGCTTTTCAATCAATGCATTTGATTTTATAAATTCACTTATACACATAAAATTGAGATGCTCTCATTTGGGCATTTTCCCACCACAGTTAGGTTTAGTATCATAAAGTATGAAGGTAATAAAGCCTAAATGTTAGACCTGCTTTCATTGAAGGTATCTAAGCTTGTTGCAAATATGCTTTCCTTCTCTGGGCCACATTCAAAACTGGTAGCCTTCCAGTTTATCTAGTCAATAGGTCAGGGCAGTATTCTCAAATTTGGGATGAGTTCCAGAACCCAATATGGCTTTTTAACTACAAAGCATCCTTCTTAGAAGTAGGAGTTGAGAGGCATTGATTTGTTCTGTACTTTGGAGGTGATATCAAACATGTCCCAAGCACCAGACTCCTAAAAATTTCACTATTATGATGTAACTCAGAATTAAGAAATGCTTACTTCCCACTTTCTCAAATATATGTGCCTTACCAAAGCTTTCACTGAACTTTGCAGTTCTTGTACTCTGGTCTGATTCACGGGCCAATGTGATGCTCTGTAAATTGTTCAATATAGTCCAGGTCTCTTTGAATATTTTATACCATTTTCCTATACCAAGACTGTAAATATATTCTATTGTCCATCACATGTAAATGTGATTTGTCCTTTTTCATGCTTCCTGATAAAAATGGAAAAGACTGCATCTCTCAGCTCACTTTTAACCTACCATGTGTCAAAGACAGTGTTAAACTGTTCTTTAAAAAGATACCACTTCTCATAAAGCAGGTAAAATTAGAGCCACTGCTTGACTAAGTTTGAAGTAGTCCATGACTTCTAACTTCCAGGCTTTTGTATGTTTGTGGGTGACATGAATCTAATAGGAGATCCAAATGGAATGGTGAGTCTTGGTAACAATGTCAGATCAGTATCTTCACCTAACAATTTCTTAAAGATCTGGGTACTCTTTTTCCCTAGTACATAGTTACCAGAGTACATTTACATAAATCCCTTTGTGGAAAGACAAAGTTAACAACTTCTCAATGCACGTGTCATGACTTTTCAGGGTCCTTCCTCAAAAGGGCCTGGTTTGTCTCAGTCTAAAGGGTTCCAGGTTGGAGAAATAACTCAAATCTAAAAGCATAGCCAGTGATTGTGACTTTTCACTGGGGTTGTCAACTTCCTGATAATTCATCGTTGATGTCTTTTCATTATATAAAGTAAAGAGTACCCTTGTTGGCTGCCTATCTGTCTTGCCTCCAGGGATTGCCATATCCTTTTAATGATCTCATGTCTTACTGCATAGCAGCCCCCAAAGACTACCCTCTGATTTTGCTGCTTATTATATTTGTATCTACTTTGCTTCTGATAGTTAAGTGCTTCTGTCATTTAGGAACTTATCATTCCATTGCTATCAGGAAATTCTGTTTCTTTAAAATTTTTTTAATGTTTATTTTTGAGAGAGAGGCAGAGCACAAATCAGGGAGGGGCAGGGAGAAAGGGAGACACAGAATCTGAAGCAGGCTCCAGGCTCTGAGCTGTTGGTACAGAGCTGAATGTGGGGCCCTAACTCACTAACTGCAAGATCATGACCTGAGCTGAAGTTGAACACTTAACAGACTGAGCCACCCAGGTGCCCCAGGAAATTCAGTTTCTAATAGCATCCCTTTTATAAGCCATGGCCAACAGAGAGTAGTCACTACTAAGCTGCTTAATGATACTGGTATATTCCTTACCATTGTGGTTAAACAGATGTTCCTCTACTCTCTCTTATAGGATTTTGACAGCTGATAGATTCTCCAGCCTTCCAGAGAGTACCTGTTCTTGTATGCTCCCTCTCTGAGCTTTTTGATCCCCATGCTCCACCATTTATCTACTACAACACTTATATTTCTACTTTACTTACTATGGCCTATATATTTTTTCCAAGTTCTCAAGATCCATCATGTTATTTTGAAAACATTATTTATCCTTGAAAAAGTATCAGTCTTGTTCCATGGGATGATGTTCTCTTATTGATAAACTCTTTCATTTGATTACACCCTACTTTTCAAGGCAGCAACTTTAGGATCTAGCACCCTATATCATTTCTCATCTCCTATTGGCACACATTAGCCAGACCCTGCTGGTATCCCAAATATCCAGTACATAATCCCTCTTAGCAGGTCTGGCAAAACCTGAGGAAGGCATTAAAAATATTTGAAACTTGTTAATGTTCTGCTTTTCAGGAGGGGAAGAGGAAGTGGGAGCCAAGAGGTTAACAGAAATTTTCATATAATACCTTTAACTCATTTGTGTCCTCATTTGTTTTCTTTTTTTAAAGTTTTTTTTATAGTTTATTTTTGAGAGAGAGAGAGAGTGAGTGAGAGAGAGAGAGAGAGAGAGAGAGAGAATGAATGGGGGAGGGGCAGAGAGAGAGGGAGACACAGGATCAGAAACAGGCTCCAGGCTCTGAGTTGTCAGCACAGAGCCTGATGTGGGGCTGGAACCCATGAATCCTGAGATCTGACCTGAGGCGAAGTTGGATGCTTAACCGACTGAGCCACCCGGGTGCCCCCTCATTTGTTTTCTAAAAAGAATTTCTTGTGATCCCCTAACTCATAACCCTCAAGTAGCAAGGTGGGAGATAGATTCTACTATGTTTTGAAGGGACAGTGAGCCATATTTGCAGGCCTATATATTCCTAAGGATTGAGGCCCATATTGGACTCTGAGCTGACAGCCTGTTGCCTGCTTGGGATTCTCTCTCTCCCTCTCTCTCTGCCCCTTCTCTCTCTCTCTTTCAAAATAAATAAACAAACATTTAAAAACAATAAAATGTATCATTGAAAGACACCAGAATAGATTACCACAGCTATGTCAGTGAACATTTTTTATGGAAAATTTTAATGGAAAAATTTGGGATGAGAAATAGCTACAAAAAGGTAGGAAAAAGAGGACAATGAAAGAGCCTGTTAATATGACTAAAATTACACTTTATAGAATATTCAAGTATATCGCATGTCAGAGAGATATGCTATAAAAAGATAATTAAGAAATATATTACAGAGAATTTGACATGCATATATATCCATATGTGTATTATGGATTTAATTCAGTAAGCTGAGGATGGATTTGAGATAATTTGTGCTGACATAATGGTTAACCAGATGGAAGGAAATGAAAATGTAAACCCACTTATAATAGAATGAAATTCTTGAGTATTAAATGTATAAATATAAAAAGATAATTAAATTTTATCAAGAAAATTTGGTGTATAACGTTTGGATACATTACCTAGGATTTAGACCTTGAATTTGTAAAGTAGAAAGTATTCATCTATGACTAAAATTTCAAAAAAAATGTTTTATATCGTAATATATAGTAAGTAAAATAAGAATAAGTGATAAGATGGGGAAAAAGTAAATGTGTAACACAGATGATAGAAAAAAGAATTACCATCTATAATATAAAATAAAAGACCATGGAGTTTCAAGAAAAGAGAAAAACAAAATAATTATTAATGATATGCATGGACAATTCATAGAAGTTCAAGTTAAAAGACAAAATAATGCATGCTCAAATTTACACTTATTTTATTATTATTATTATTATTACTAATTTTAGAGAAGTTCAAATTAAGCAGGAAAAATGTAATTTGCACTCAACAAACTGGTAAAAACTTAAATACCTGAATATGCTTATGATTTGGACTTCTTATTTAGAAATCTTATGGGAACCAAATGATGGAATGGTCTGATATTATTGAAAGAACTGGCCTTTTCAGAGATATCATTTAATCTGCCTTTGATTTGTCATGTCCCAGATTTGCCAAACTGTACTTTCATATTTTCCATGCCTTTACACAACGTTTTGTGCTCTCATTTCATAGGAATGTGAGGGAATTTGAGTTTCATATCAATTCTTAGAATAGCAGTTTATTTTATTCTGTTCTTAGTTTTCCACACCCTAATATTTGTATATTGTATATTGTAAATATTTTTACCACACAGTCACCAGTATATAATTTTTCAAAAATAATCAGCGAGTTCCAGAAAGCAAATGATTGTTCAAATGTTTTTTTTTAATGAACATGCAAAACACGAAAACGACTCAATATACTTCCCATGTTTCATCACTAGGTTTGTTTTATCTTTCTAAGGAAAAAGGCATTGATTGTATTCTCTTAAGAGTCAGGGAGGTGGGAACTCTATTCATTTAAATTGACTAATATTATTTGGACCAGGAGCCATAATTCTATAGTGAGTACAGTTAGTTCATCAACTGAAGATGAACTAATTAAAGATGAACTATGCAAGAGGCAACTATTTCTCACCCATCATGTAGATAAAAGTTTGTTCTGCAGAGATCGAGGAAGTAATTTTCTTATTTTGAATCTCAGTGGAGGGAACTTATAGCATATAAATGCTTGTAATATTATTTACATATTTACATTATTAATACAACAGGACATTCAAGAGAGTTGCACACTAAGGCCATGATTGCCATCTATGGTATATTATTCATCAAGTGGTAAAATAGGTACATTCTTCAAGGAAAAAATCAGTTATGTTTAGTGTTACATTTATTATTTTTGGTTTCTGTCTCCCTCCTTTAATTTCTTTCACCTATGGAAATCTGTTAACTTGGACCATCTTTTTTAATAGTTTTCTTAATTAATCTTTCTTTCTGCTTAATTTTGACACCCAATTTCTTAAGAAAACTGTCAATACCATGTAGCAATGTGCATTAAGACAACATTTGTTTAAACTCTTGTACTTTTTTGCCTTTGTTGAGGTATAATTGACAGTATAATTGTAATATGTTTAAAGTGTATGTGATGATTCGATACACACATACATCTGAGAGGATTTATATATCAATAAACTCTGGAATTATTTTGCCTATGATGTATCTTATTTGAAAACACATTTATGATCATACCATCCAGTTTTTCTGTCTTCTATAATGGTTCCTGCTACCTATCTAAGAATTTTCAAACTCTTTAGGATGAGAAAAAGGATGCTCTAAATAACTTGACTTCTGTTGACCTTCCCATTGGCATTTTTGACCAATCCGTATACAGAAGAAGAGCAAATCCAAGGCCATTAACACAGTTTTTCTCTGCCCTCAGACCACTTGGTTTGCTGTTATTGTTTCATATTATAGCAGCACTCATCTCCACACTTATTTTTTGAGGCATTTCATCCTCTGAGAAATTTTCTCTGATGACTCACTTCCCTTTCACTATTTCACATACCTTTTCACCCCATGGCCATGTCACTCTATATTTCTATCATGAATGTCATACTGCATCACAGCATTTACTTGACTTGTTTGCTTCCCCTATTAGATTTGGGGTTTTTATTTTTATCTGTATAGTACTAGTGTCTGGAAAAATACTTAGACA
The DNA here is from genome assembly GCF_008692635.1 of Crocuta crocuta. NCBI lineage: Eukaryota > Metazoa > Chordata > Mammalia > Carnivora > Hyaenidae > Crocuta > Crocuta crocuta. The sequence continues at coordinate 964,255 of NW_027531898.1, forward strand.
TGGATAAGTAGTCAATAAGTATTTGGAGTAATAAGATGAAGGGAAGAAAATAGGGTATCTGATAGCACAATCATAATTTCTTAAATGTGTACCTTAGACTATCCATTCATTTTCTTAGTCATTATATTATATTTCATATGCCTATTTAGAGGCATATGAACAAGAGAAAATGTTTAAAGACTAAATTTATTAATGATAATAGCTACCTTGATTTTTAACATTTTTTTTAACTTTTTACATCTTAGTTATTATTACTAACATTTTACAGATTAATAAGATGAGTATTTAATAAAATAAGTGATGTTAAATTCTTGCATAGTGCTAACCACATATACCTATTCAGAGATTAAGCCACTTCCCCATGGTCACACAATTAGTTTGTATTTCAACTGACATATGCTTTCACTAGCTTTAAATCTTAAGGTTAAATTTGGTAAATGTAGCAAATGAATTTTGTTTGGACAGAAAATGGAAAGAAAATTTTTATGAGCAGGTAGAGTTCTAAGTTACATGCACTTGACATTAATATAATATCATGGGGTAAACTGAGGTAACCCCATAACCTGGGGTTGAAAATTTTAAAGTTTAATAATCAGAAACGATTATTATTTTTTACATGTTGTCTAGTCCACTATTTCTGTTTTAGGTATACACTAAGGAATATTTTCCAGGCTGCATCACCAAAAGGGCAAATAATAAAAGGAAGATTCTCCCCACATCTAGAAAATATGTGCTAATAATTACATGGATATTTGGATAAATGCATGCCATATATGTTTATGCACACACATTCATGAGCACATACAACTCTCTGAGGCATCCAGAGATACAGAACATTATAAGTTTATCTGGAGCAGTTAAGCTGGTTTAAGTTTATACCTCTCTTCCTCTAAAACCTAATCATTTGGATTAGAAGAATTCTTAGATCCAAATTATATACTAAAATAAATGTATTAATTATTCAGTTGACTTTAGATAGAAAAAAATATTTAGGGGCACCTGGGTGGCTCTGCCGGTTAAGCATCAGACTCTTGGTTATGGCTCAGGTCATGATCTTATGTTTTGTGAGGTGGAGCCCTGCATCGGCTCCATGTTGGACATGGGGCCTGCTTGGGATTCTTTCCCAGTTTCTGCCGCTCCCCCACTCAATCTCTCCCTCTCTCTCTCTCTCAAAATAAATAAACATTTAAAAATAAAATATATTAAAAAACAAAAGACTCTTTAATTTCTTTGGAATCTTCCTTTATAAGTGACATTAATTTGCTTTTGTGGTGGCTTTGAAACTAATAGAAAAAAGATGATCAAATAGTAGAAAATAAAAAAAGTATTTTTGTGGGTCAAAAAATCGAGAAAAATTGGGCACGTGGGTGGCTCAGTCAGCTGAGCATCTACTTCTGCTCAGGTCATGATCCCATGATTGGTGGGTTTGAGTCCCGCACTGGGCTCTGTGCTGACAGCTCAGAGCTTGGAGGCTGCTTCGGATTCTCTGTCTCCCTCTATCTCTGTCCCTTTCCCCCACTCATGCTCTGTCTCTCTCTCAAATATAAATAAACATTAAAAAAATTTTTAATTGAGGAAAATTACATTCAAGTATTATAATAAATGGTATTTCTCTGAACTTTTAATTTTACTATATACTGCCAATCTATTTATTAATCATGAATAAAACTTGATTTCTTTTAAGAATTTATTTCAATGGTAATTTTTATGTTTTATTATTACTATTTATTAATTATTATTATTTTATTATTATCATAGCTATCATTTGTTGATTATGAACCCCTATTTCTTGCATTTCACTGTGGCATACCAATAGGTTATATAGAGATTAATAAAAGGCAAAAGATTTATACGATCTGAAGAGAAGCCAGAGTATTGGTTATACAGAGATTAAAGCCTAGGGTATATTTACCCTAACTTTTCACAATGTTACTTACTAATTCAAGTGTCATCATTTTTATACAGATTCAATATAAAGTTAGTGATCTTAATATCTAAACTGATATTTAGATGGAAAAGTGAATGGCTTCCAATTCAAGAAATCTTTAAAATCAAGTGTAGAATAGAAGTAGATAAATTAATATACAAAATTCTCTTGGCTATTGGTCAACTTCCAAACTCTATGTTATCAGTCTGGGTGGTCATAAAGAATATTTTTAAGGTTCAAAGACAAAATTAAATGTAAAAGTAATACATTAAGTAACTAGAGTACATTATATATTCTTTAGGTCACTAACTGACATTGAGATTAAGATTTCAAATCAATTTATTTTTCAGGCTTGGAGCATAGATACAACTAACTAAAGGTCAGAGACATAGCCTCATTCTCCTTGAAGGTACCACATGCCATAGGGTTAATATACATCTCAAATACTTAGGCTGATATTCCTGTTATTCTGAAACTCCTGTTTCCACTTCCCTAGTTCTGGATGTAACCATATTCTAAAATTTGTAATTATGGTAGTAGAATAGTTTTGCAGATCATTATTTATTCATATAATTAGGAATTATGTTCATGTAGGTAAATAATTTTTTCCTGTAGGATGTTTAAACTTTTCTCTGTACAGCACACATACTGAAAAACATAGAAATCATAAATGTACAATTCTATGAATATTTGAAAATTGAACACATATGTGTAACCTGTACCTAGATTTTAAAAAAAAACATAGTAAATAACAAAACACCTATAATTAAAATGATATAGAGGTTTCCCCCATGCTACTTTCTAGTCATGACCTTCCTCCAAAGGTAATCAACCTCTGGACATATTATAAAAGCACAATTTTTTTCTTCTTCCTGAATTTTACACAGATCATATCACACAATTTCTCTTTGGCTCTTTTATTCTCATTTTGCTTACAGATGAGTCTATTTGTTGTATGTAGATGTGGTTTTTCATTGGCATTGGTATATGTCATTTAACATGTGATTATAGCACAATTTATTTATCTTATTTTTTACTCATGGGCATTTGTGTAATCTCAAGTTTGTGATTACTATCAGTGCTGAGCTTGTGAACATTCTTCAGCCTTTCTTTTGGTGATATTTTTGTTAGGTAAATACCTCGGAGGAGAACTTCTGGGCTCTGGGGTTGCATCTAATCCATTTCTAAAAATATCACCAAGTTTTTCTAAAATGGCAGATGATTTTACACTCCCTTTACTAGTATACCTGAGTGCTCTTTGTTCCACCTATTGTGAACTTCATATTTTGAGCTATAGTCTTTTCTTTTCTTTTCTTTTTTTAGAAAGAGGGTAAGTAAGCACACATGTAGGGGAAGGGCAGAGGAAAAAGGAGAGAGAGAATCTCAAGCAGGCTCCATACCCAGTGCCTAGCCCCCCACAGGGCTCTGCTGGACCTCAATGACCATGAGATAATGACCTGAGCAGAAAACAAGAATCAGAACGTCTACTAACTGAGTGACCCAGGCATCTTGAGTGGCTTTTAGTAGGATTCCCACAGTGAGTAATAACGTTTAGTTCTAGGCCCCTTTGAATATCCTGTTTTGTGAAATATCTATTGAAGTATTTTGTCTATTCTTTTATTGTTTTGTTCTTAGCTGAATTTGTAGTAGTTCTTTATATACTCAGGATAAATCTTTTTTCAGATGCACGAATTGCAAATATCATCTCTATGTCTGTTACTGCCTTTTATTGTCTTAATGGTATCTTTTCACAGTTCCATTTATAATTTTATAATCTTCATGGATGGTATTTGTATCCTGTAATATGTCTTTGCCTACTTTATGATTATGCAGATTTTCTCCTGTGCTTCCTTTTTTCTGCCTATTATTTTACTCTTACCCTGAAATCTGCAATCTATATCAAATTATTCAGTGTTTATATTATGAAGAAGGAGTTAAGTTTTTTTTTATATACATAAACATCTATTTGTCTTGTACCACTTATTAAAAAGTCAATCCATCCCACATTTCAATGCATGGTCACCTTTGTCATCAATCCCATAATCACATTTTGGAATTCAATATATACTGAACATCTGAGATGATGGATTCACAATTATAGATGCTTGAGGGGAAAGTTATAAAGATAAAATAATAATCTTAATGAGAAAGTCATATTAAGAAGTAAATTCATATAAGACAGACCAATAAACGTTATAACAAAATCATTACAGAAGTGCTAAAGAAGCAATGAATTTATTTCTAGTAAATAAAAACCAAAAGTCTTGGTTCTTTTGTCGTATGAGAATGGGGAAAGGCATGAAGCTAGTTGCCCACTGCACCTTGATTAGGGTGCATGTTTAGCAGGAAGTAGAAAAGTCACAGAGAATAAAAGATGGGATATCATTGACAGCAGAGTATCAATGTGATGCCAAGTCTTTCAGACTCACTTTTATAAGCTACATTTGAAAACTTGTAGCAACTAAAATAATGCAAAATATATTTTTGGAGTATTTACAGTGGACAATAGATCTCAAAGAGAAGATAGAGGAAACAGAGGGATCCACTAGGAAGTTTTCCAACTTACAGGAGGAGCCAAGTGGCCAAGGACGCAGAAAACGAATGTGTAGATTTTTAAGAAACATTTTAAGGTCTTGAGGCCTTGGTGACTGATCAGTTATGAGAATGGGAGTGAAGAATTTCTCGCTTGAGCCTTTGGTAAACTTAGTGTCATTAACAACAGAGCATAGAACTAAGGAATGTGCATGGAGCATGGTGTCAAGAGGACAATGATGATCTCAACATGACCGTGTAATGGGAATCAAAGTCAGAACAGAGCCTATACTTACAGCACAAAATTTGAGATCATCTTCAGAGTGAATCCCTAAAATTAGAATGAGAGAACACAGTGTAAGAATTTGATTTTAAATTCAAACAAGAGTAAGCATTGAAACTTTTGTTATTTTTAGACACTAAGTTTTAAAGTGGTTGGTTTTGGAGAAATGAATAAGCATAATAGTCTGTTTCTAAGGAAAACATATTGGTATGTGTTTATCGAATAAAGGGAAGGAAGGAGGTGATATGGAAGGACAGAGTCAGAGACCGTATTCATCCATGGAGGGCTGAGAGGGAACCGTTGTGACCTCACAGGTAGAATTCTTAACTTTGTATGCTTAGAACTCAAATTATTTTCCTGAACATTCAATGTTTACCTGTACAAAAATACATAAAATTTGTGGATAGGGCTCAAAATGTTGAATTGGAATCTGCTATCATTTCAGTCTGATGGAAATTTCTCACACTGATTCATAGCAGTGATAGAGCAGGTACTGCTGTGATCTGCACATTAATGGATAAAAGCCTTTCTCCAATTTAGTTATGACCTTTCATTTCCATTATAGAATAACACTTAATGGGTCTATATTCTTTCTGCAAGTGGGTAAAATGCAAACTTAATTTTTTCAAAAAAATTAGCATTTGATCCAATAGCTCTTGAAAAAGATGATATTTGAAATGTTCAGGATAATTATCTTTTTCTGCTTATCACTAATTATTTCATTCTGCTTATCACTGCTCTTTGCTCGTAAATCAGTAGTTCTTGTCAGTATCACATGAGTAAATACCATGGAGTGGAAGTTGAACTTGTGACTTTCTTAAGAAATTTGAGGTAAGGGGTTGAAGAGATTTAAATGGAAAACTGGCCTTTTTCCAAGAGACTCTTACTTAAATCTAAATCATCTTTGGAATCATAAATTTGTAAGGCATTATTCTGATAAGTACATTTTCCTGACGCAAATTGTTGAACATCATGGTAATGCGTTTGAGTCTATATATAGCTCACTTAAAATGGAGTTGTTTATTTTCTTTATTTTTCCCAAGTGTTTTTAAAATAAGGTTTAGGTTATTTTATACATTTAAATAAAATGTCACATAAATACATAAATTATAAGTAAGTGTTCACCTTTTTTTCTTCCTCTTCCTCTTTCCTTTCCTTCCCAACAATTCAATCCAAAAGCATTAGATGGAATGAAGTAAGCATTAGTATATGAAGGTATGGGGAGCAGAGGTCCAGAGCAGGGTGACAGAGTACAGGCAGGCTGAAGGAATGTCTACAAAGAGGGTTTGAAACACAGCTTGGCATAGGGTGTCAGAGCAAAAGTTAGTGTGCAAGCCTTCCACACAAGAGGCAGCCTAGCAGGCAGCATCAGAGCCTGTGCATCATAAAGGAATATTCACCTAAGATGGTTACAAGCACAAGCAGTTGGATCTTGAATGGGATAAGGAAAGAGTCCACTATGCAGGGGGAAGGGCTGGCACAGAGTGTAAGAGCCTGAGAAGAGTGATGAGGATGACAATACAGGGAAGTAAACCATGCAAAGTATTGGAGCTTAATCATGTCAAGGAGAACATTGCATGAGAAGGAAAGCTGACTTGGCTTGTTGGAGACAGAGAGGGCACCTACCTGATAGGGAAGCCCAGAGTGGGTGTCAGGACCCAAATGAGGGGAAGGGTGTCCTCATTGCAGAGCTGGCCCTACAGGGGATCATGGAGTCCACGCATAGTGTAAGGGCTTTCATGGAGCAGGGGATATTGCCTGGTTTGGGATGTCTAAACCCAAGCAGAGTGAATAGGGCTTTCATATAGAGGGCAGACTGGTGTCAGATGTCAAAACCTGTTAAAGATTTTTTAAAATATCAGTGCAGAGTATTAAGCCCATGGGGGAATGTAGTTCTACCTTGGGTATTTGAATTTGACCAGAATGGGCTAAAAAATCAAATGGCATAAAAGGGAACCATTTTAGAAGCCAAAGCCTGAGAGGTATAGTAAGGTCATTCACACAGTGAAGCAGCCCAATGTAAAGGGTCAGAACCCAATTGAGGTGAGGAAGGCATTAACATGGGGTCACCTATAAGTGATGTGTCACAGTATGAGGGATATGAGGAGAGTATCTATATAGGACAGTGGATGCTGGTATACAATAGGGGAGAAGAAGGAAGAACCTGACAGAGAGAAACTGAATTAAATGATCTAAGGGGATATCTTTGGTAATGGGAAAATGGAAGGAATGTCACCTGCTAGCATGAAATGAGAAGTCCCTTCCTGCCAAAGGTGTATACCCTGTATCTAAACATGGGGAAATGTCAGACAAACCCAAATTGAAGGATAGTCTACAAAATAATTGGACTATAATCTCAAAGTATAAAGACCATTAAAGTCAGGGAAAGTAAAGAGCTTTTCCAGATTGATGGAGCTGAAATGCGATTAAATACAACACATTGTTAGAACTGGATTTTTGTGATAAAGAGTATTATTAACACAATTGGAAAGACATGAATGGAGTTTTAAGATTAGATGTTAGTAATGCATCAGTGACATTTTTCTGATTTTTTCGTTAAATTGTTGTTATGTAAGAGAATGCACTTGTTTAAGGAAATTCACATGAAAGAAACCAAGGATGATGCAGCATCATGTCAGCAAATTTTCTCAAATGGTTCAGGAAAAAACAACAACTCTGAATAGCATTCAATCTTTTGGTAATTTTGAGATTGTTCCACAATGAAACAAATGAAAAGTAAGGAAGAAGCAAAGAGAAACCAAGCATAAAAATGAAATATTGTGCTAAGGGTAAGAATATTTAAAAAATCCATCATTTAATATGGGTAACTCTCAAATACAGTTTCATTGTTCTAGCCAGAAGAGAGGAAGAATCTGATTTTTTAAAGTATATTCCAAGGTTTTTCCAGTTCTTTTCAATTTGTCTTTGTGTTTCACTAGAGTTCTGTTTGTGTGAGCAAATGATAGCTAATTAATTTTTCAGAAGTGTCTAAGCATGTTGATCCAATGTACAAAGCTGTAATTTGTTCGGACCCTTGAATCACATTAAAGTAATAGTAGGGCATTATTCTCAAATAATCCTTATATTTCTGGATAAGTAATTAATGCCTCAAGTAAATGATTATAATGTATGAGTCTCTATTCTTTATATGTTCATAGACAATCCCTAGACTGGATAATAATAGCTGATTTGAATATTTTTTCACCTTCATTAAAAGATCGTGATTTGTATATAAGAAATAGGAGAGACAATATCACATAGTAGAGAAAATGCAACAGAATCATAAAAGCAGATGGACAAAGTTTGAATCCCAATTGAACTGTTTTATTATTATTTTTAATTCTGCCTTTGGATAGATAACTTATTGTCACTTAGCCTTCATTTCTACCTTCATAAAATGGAAACAAACATATCCAACTTGAAGAATTTTGATGATAGTTAGCTATAGAGAGCCATATATATGTATCAATCCTGTGATCATGTACAAATAGATTTTTACTGATATATTCACATATATCCATATATGATGTGATGTGCTAGGGGATGAGAATCTCTGTACAGATGCAGATACAGATATATAGATATGTAGATATATCTATCTCTTGGGCATATCTCATCACAGGCTTTTGCAGCTCATATTTAATTGTTGCTATTTTTAAAGGCTTGAATTATGAAAAACACTGAATGAGACTACATTCAGAGTAGCAGACAATTCTGGGCTATTATTAAAACATAACAATTGTTAAAACATTTCTCTGAAATCTGTGTACAGGAAGTCTATGTACAGGAAGGTGTGATTGGAATGACTAATACCCTAGCAAGCTGCCCATTTTGTTTTCCTGGGGACAGATGGATTATGTTGTTTGGAAATTGACCTTACAGGATGCTAGCTAGCCATGAGGACGTCTTGTAAAAATCATTTCATTCTGATTTGTATACAAACAAATGGCCAAAGTTGTGGATTCTATAAATAAGAATAACATTGACATTTACTTGAATATGCACTTATCTTTGAAGATATATCCTTCGCTTTAAGGTGAGTGTATTCTGCTAATAGAGTATTAGTCAATGTTTTGAAAATTAGCATGTATTTTAAATTCTAACAAGGGAGTTTGTTTTGAAAAAAAAATCCCATTGCTTAAAGTCAACAATAATGCTTTAACATGTCTAATGCATAACATAAATCCAGATGGTTAAATATTGAGCTCATAGAAAGTGATGCAAACCAGGATCTATTCTGATGAAAAGCAATTATTTTCAGAAGATTAGATAGAATTAGATACTAATCAGATTATTATTTTTATTATTAATTCATAATATAGTTATGAATTTTAAAATAAACAATAGTACATTCTTTTTATTCATTTCTTATGTATAAAATTAGATAATCTTTAATTATATGCCAGGATTTAGAGACTTAGGGTACAAAGAGAAATGTGCCTGACCTCAAAAACTTTTCTATGCCCTGGAGAGACATTCCAGTAAAAAGACATATAGAAACAATATACATGTCATGAGAGAGAGATATGAAACATGCACAGGGTACAAGGAGAATCTATTAGAGACATTGCCACCAACAAGAATAGACAGAAGATTCCAGGGAGACATGGCAGGGAAGCTTCTCCTTGAAAAACTATCTCATAAAAAGGAGAGGTATGCAGGGTGATCCATTGACAGGGAGCATTGAGGAAGGTGATCCACCCATGAGCAAAAAGCACAGAGTTGGGAGAGGATCTCACATTTGTGCAATAACAAGAAGTTTGAGCCAGTTGGATGGCTGAAAGGCAGGGCCAGTGATAGAAGGTGAGTGTGAAGCGGTAGGCAAGGTCAGTTCATCACAGGTGTTTCATGGCACAATAATAATGATGGCCATGTAATTTTCCATCCAAATAAGGAGATATCTTAAAAGGGGCACAATTAATGATAATGCTGACATAATAAGCTTAAATCAAGACAGTTTTTAGCAAAGTAGACAAATGATCACATGATCTCTTAAGGTTAGATATTATCTTAATGTGAAATCTTTTAAAAATTCTAATTGGGAATCAGATAAAGAGTATCTTGTCTAATCTTGAGCAACAATTATGCTGAGAAGATGCACGTAGATCTTAGACCTTTTGGCGGAGTTGCAGTAAACTGGGAAACATCTGGAGCAATTTTACTACATAGGCAAATTCTCCAGCAGCTAAAGGCTGATAGGACTTGAGCCTTAAAATTGAAGAAAGATGTAGGGGAAAGCTACATAGCCTTTCAGGCCACCAGAGTAGTATTAGGGAAATAACTTCCCTGAAAAGGTTAATGCAGCTTTCAAACTTACTTAAAGGGAATATTTGGGGTAGTTAGATACTGAGAAATTCTGGCTTATCATCACCATATGTAAAAAACACTCAGGCCATAGAAAGTGAAATCGTGTGAGTGAAATTAAAGAGCCCCTTGGTTTATACTAGATTTGTCCTATCATCACTTAATACTATATTCCATTTTGCCTAGTTAGTACTGAAAATATACAAAAGGCAAACCACAAAGTCAGTTCTTCCTCTGCTTCTGCCAATATTAACTGTAAATAGCTTTAAATTTTTTATTTTTAAAGGAAAGAGAGAATTTGACTTAAGAGTATTCCACTGGCAGCTTCATAGTGCCCCATATAGCCTGTTTCATATACAATGGTGAATCTTGATTTTAACTTTAAGCAATTAAGCAGATGTGGGTCTCTCAGTGCCATTAGATGAGAAATCAGGGAATTCAGTATTGTTTTCCCAATTATTCTAGAGGCACATTTGTTCTAGTTCTCAGATTCAGTTGGTAAATTGGTTGGCTTCTAGCTAGACACTCTCCATAAGGAAGGCTGACAAATTTAGTGAATGTATGATCAGTAGGCGGCGTATAGATATGCCATAGTCTATTTCACATATCAAGAACTGTCAGAGTGGAAACTTTTCCAAAGGCTCTATGACAAGAGAAACAGCTGGTGACCCAGAGTTCTATTTCCCTACTGCAAGTGTAAAGCAATTTGAAGAGGCTCCTTCAGTTGTATGTTTTTGAAGAACCGTGCTGCAGACAGTTGCCATTACAGGCTGTTACAGGGACCTCCTGTATCGTGACTCTCAGGAGGAGCTGCTGAAGAACTTCCAGCAAGGGCTTCTGAGATCTGTGACCCCCAGGGAGCAATGCCACTGACAGCTGTAAGAACTGTCAGGAGTAGCAGAAAGAACTCGTAGGAGACATCAGGAGTAGCTGCAGAGAACAACTGTTGTGTTTCCTGGGACTGAATTAAGGGGCTGATGAAAACTGCCATCACTGAAAGAAGCAGCTTAGGTAATCAACTGCTTAGGGGACAATTTTGGTTACATACTTCATAGAATCTGTTGGAGTATGAGACTGCAAACTCTTGCTGGGAACATAAAGTCACTTGACTCCTTTTTATAAAGCATACAGTGATTCCTTATAAATCCACAGAAAGATAGTGAGTTACATATGAGCATTACTTTATCAAAGTTAAACCCCAGTTTAGAAAAATTCTCCTATAAGATCCTTTTGTAGTTCATAAGAGTAATGATTGGGTGTTCACGCCGTTGTGTGACATGTGCCACCCTTAAACCTTGTTACGACTCAGGCACATTACCCATCTGACGTAAAAAAAAAAAAAAAAAGAAAAGAAAAATTCTCCTATGTTGGGTTTGTTCAGTTTAATTATGTCTATGAAATCATTGCTAAGCAATCAGGAATATCAAAGAGATTTACATGTGAAGGAAATAAATCATTACTTAGTGTTGGAACTCAATTTTACCTTCCAAAGAAAGAGCTTTAATAACTTCAAAGGTATAGGGCTGCCCGGGTGGCCCAGTTGGTTAAGCATCCAACTTTGGCACAGTTCATGATCTCACATGAACTGTGTGTTCGAGCCCCACATCAGGATCTGTGCTGACAGCCCAGAGCCTGGATCCTGCTTTGGATTCTGTGTCTCCCTCTCTCTCTGTCCCTCCCCTGTTCATGCTCTGTCTCTTTCTCTCAAAAAATAAACATTAATTTAAAAAAAAACAACATATAAACCAATTAACTTCTTTTAAAATTATAGCAATAATAATTCAGTTATTTTAATATTCAAAAGCCTTTCTTGTCTCATAACTTGTGTACTCATGATTCCTTGTGTCTAAAGCATTCATTTCCTCTATGCTACCTGGTTAATTCCTATTCATCCTTTGTGTGTCTGCTTAAATAACACCTCCTCACTGAAGGTTTCCCTCACCATAATTATCAGTTGGCACTCTTTTGTTTCCCCTCAAAGCATATTTCAAAAATACATGATTGCATAGTTATTTTACTTATATTTGCTTTCACTAAATTGTTAGCTGTATTAGGCAAGGCTCATTGATTTTTTTCATTTGTGAGGTTTTACTTAATGCCTAGCAAAGTGTCTGGCTTGGTCCTTGGTAAACATTTATTTGATATATGAATAAAATCTGTTTACAGAGTTGCCACAGAAATTAAAAATCGTCTTCAGAGGTTTTTTTCCAAAATATATTTATTTTGAGAAAGACAGAGACGGCATGGGTGGACGAGGGGCAGAGAGAAAGGGTGACAGAGAATCCCAAGCAGGCTCTGCACTGTCAGCCTGGAGCCTGACACAGGGTTCTAACTCACAAACTCATGAGATTATGACCTAAGCTGAAACCAAGAGTCAGATGCTTAACCAACTGAGCCACCCAGGCATCCCATCATCTCCAGTTGTTTGAGAAAACAATATATGAATGTTAAGAATATACCGCTCTTGGTCAAAGTGAACATCCTAGACTAAAGGACTATGGGTAGATGAAGTGTATTATGGAATAATGCTAGACTCCTCGGTCCTCAAACCCATGTTGTAGACGGTAGGCTGGGCTCCAAGAGACTTACCTCTAACTGAATGAGAGATAACTGTGGATAACTGCACTGGAACTTCCTAGGAAGACTGACCCTTTTACTGAGATATTTTATGCTGGCAGGTATGGAATTTTGGGTGACATCAAAATTTTCCCTTTTTTAAAATCTTATTCTAGCTGATGAAGAAACAGTTGGAGGGTGTACAGCTGGCTCCCTCACCTTCAGCATCCTCCTCCAATATCCAAAATAAATGTCACATGTATAAGGAGAAAAAAACTCTAATAAGGAATTAATTTTGTTAATTTTACCAAAATATTTAATGAGGAGATGTCTTGGGAGAGGCAGAAACAAAACTTGGTATGGAAATCACCTCTACTAAACAGGGAGCTGTAATATGGTTCCTTTTCATGGGTTTTTACATTCTCTTACTTTTATTAGCACATATTTTCCCAGAAGAGCTTTGAGATTGAAACACTGAGTTGGATTTAGAACATTGAACAGCTGAGTTATTACTGAGGAGATATGATTACATTGAAACCACCAAAATAAATCATACATAGAAATGTATAAAAATGGATCTTTACATTTACATATCGGGGATGTGTCTGTGCCTGAAACCTGATCCCAAAACATAGCGAAGGTTAAAGAGAAGGAAGAATGTTTTTTTCTGTTTTATATTATTTTCATCCTGTGCTAGAGCTGTTGATTAAATAAGATCTTGAGACTCATAAAAGTAGGAAAATGTATGTAAACCAACCTCAGTTTGATTTTCCAGCCCCAATTTTTATGCCATTTATTTTTATCAAAATGTTATTTTTGTCACCCAAATGAGTTCATCACTTCCATAAAAGATAGAAAGATTTTCTGAAAAGAAAAACAAAACAAGATGAAAAAGACATCAACCTTATTTAATTCTTTATTTTATATTTTTCTAATTGTAAAGTTGAATAAAGGGACAATTCTAGATTATTTTGCAGTTGCTCATAAGTGTCCATACAAATGAGGTTACTGAAGAGGTTTATAACAAATCTGAAAATCATGGAAGCATATTAAATATATATAATCAATGCTGAAAATTATCTAATATACTAATTATCAAGTTATACACATTTTAAGCCACTTGATAGTATGTAATAATAAACTGAAATTTCTAAATTTTGCATAAATTTCAGAAAGTCAATTAACTTAGCAACATTCCAGGAAAAAAAGATTTGTGTTAATATCTGACTGTAAGATTAATATGAAACATGAACATGATATAAATGAAATGAAATATACAACTGAGTTGCATTAATAGAAGTATAATGTAGAGATTATGGGAAATATATTTCCCATTATATTTGGTACTAATCAGCGTACATCCAGCTTACTGTGTTTAATTTGAAAATCTACATTGAAAAAATATATGTTGTTTAGAAATGAGAGCAGAATGGATGGTGAGGCTTAATACATTTTAAGGATTGAAGAATTATTAGCTTTAAAAGAGTAAGGCTAAGGAGACATAGCTTTTTTCATATACTTGAAGGGCTGCCATATAGAAGTATGCAGTAACTCATAATCCATTTTTCTCAAAAACATTATAAGGATTGGCATATAAAAATAATTAGGAAGGAAATTTTTGCTCAGATTAGGAAAAAAATTAAAAACCTACAATAGATTTTTAACTCCTTGAACATAGATACATGTCTTAACACATCATTATGTCCTATTTAATACTTGGCATGTTGCCCTTCACATAAAAGTACCTCAAAAATTAATGTATAATCAATTAATGTATTAACAGACATGACTGGCCAATAATGAAATAATCGGCAGTGCAAGGAAGTGAGCTTTCTACTGTAGAGAATACTGAAACAAAGGCTAAATGAGTATCAGATTGGAATGCAATGCAGGTTGTGGTTGTAAAATATGCCTAGTTATCATTCATACCTTCTAGTCTCCATCTAAAACCCATCTTATTTTTGTATAGTGTATTAGGTTGTAGAATAACATCTGTTAAGTGGGAGGCTGCCATATTTTGCTTCCCTGAACCTTAAAATAGGAAGCCACATTGGTATGAGCACAAATGTTGGTATGACGTAGAGCTGGTTCCAAGCCTAGAATACCACATAAAGATGTTTAGTTTGCAATTTGGTTGTTTCCTCTATAAATGTGGATTATACCAGTAGGAAACGTTTTCAGGTGTTGTGGGAATTAACTGAGATTATATTTTTAAAGTCTCAGGCATAGAATAAGTTAGTGGCATAATGTACCTCATATAAATTACTGTCTGATTTTATGTGTCTTTTAAATTGTTCACTTGATGATAATATATGCTTACTTTTGATTATATTGTCATTATAAACCCATCTATTTAGATTATCATTTCAAAGTGTTTAGTAAGTGTGCTGTGTACAAAGCAGGTGGTGATTATGTGAATAGATTTATGGACCCTTAAAACATGGGGTTTCCAGTACAACTTATGGGAGTATAGGTCAGCATCAAAAAGGACACACTTATATTTTTCTTGTACGCTCACAGACATTAGCAAGGTCTGAAGAGTAAGTGGACTCTTAATAAATACCTGTAACACTGGAATCCCCTCTTTCTGCTCTACCATTTTTATTTAGCTATTATGTGGGACAGACTAAAAACTCATAGAATAAAATGATTAAAATGATGAGGGGGTCAAATTGCCTTAGAGACAAGAAACATTTTCTTAGAACTGGAGTCAGGATTTAATAGCATACTGAAAGCTTGATAAGGCAAGAGACAATAAAGTGTTAGGCTAAATGATGACACACTTAATGGAACAGTATCTTAATCAAAAGAAGGAAAGGGCAGGGTAGTCTGAGTGGGTAAGGACAGAGAAATCAAAAAATGAGAAAACCAAGGATTGAAGAAAAATATTTAAATCAGTGAGAGAAAATGTTGGATATTATATTTTCCTCTGAAACCTATGACACCATTTGCTATGTTCTCTTAATCTATAGGAGGAGATGAAAGTACTTTGTAGGTATATGATATTAATAATAACACCAAAGTACTTAAGAAAAACTGTCAGTATGACTGACAATAAACACTAGATTCTATCTCACCATTTTGCTAACTGAAAGTCACAAAAATGTGTAATTGTTATTAATCTCTTTAAACTCAGTAGATTTCTTGTGGGGCACCTGTGTGGCTCAGTCAGTTAAGCGTCCGACTTTGGCTTAAGTCACAATCTCACAGTTTGTGGGTTCGATCCCTGCATCGGGCTCTGTGCTGACAGCTAGCTCAGAGCCTGGAACCTGCTTCCGATTCTTTTTCTGTCTCTCTCTCTCTCTTTCTCAGAAATAAATAAAACATTAATTTTTTTTAAAATAAACTCAGTAGGTTTTTAGGCAATTGTGTGAGTATGTGTTTGTAGGCATGGTAAGTTCTGCTATCTGGAAATAAAAGATTCTACTCAAGAGTAGAACAATTAAATTTCCTTTATCCGTCAAAATCAGTTACTGGAAATCACAAAAGAAAAGGAAATTACTGTTTCTGGTTTTATCATTAATAACTCTATTGAGTAAAATTTGTTTTAAAGTA
Source organism: Crocuta crocuta (assembly GCF_008692635.1). NCBI lineage: Eukaryota > Metazoa > Chordata > Mammalia > Carnivora > Hyaenidae > Crocuta > Crocuta crocuta. The sequence goes on from NW_027531898.1 coordinate 980,412, forward strand.
AAAGCACAAGTTTGAGAGAGAGAAAGTGAATGTAAACTCCTTCTATTAAATATTGATTGAATTGAGTGATAATTTCCTGGATCGTGACAAGTCAGAATTTACAGTTGGATTTTTTAAAATATAGCTCGCAGATTTATAGCTGCTTAAACATCATAACTTCAAATTTTCTAACAGTTTGGGAATTACTTTTATTTACTTTTAACCACTGGAAATGGTGTCAGTAAAATTGCCTATGGCAGAATTGCCTGTAGTAAGAATATACATAGCCCTTCCACAACCGTGTATTTGAAGTGCACTTAAAGGAAATGAAATATACAATGAAAAAATAGCCTTCAAAAAGTCTCAGGTTTCAGAATAGAGAAGGATTGGGGTCAATCAAGGATTCAGTTGAATTCAAAATAGCTTCAAATATGAGAAAAAGCAACATTTATTGAAACCACACTTCTCAATGATTTGCATTGTGTTACAGACAGCATTCAAAAATTTTTAAAAATGTTTATTTATTTTTGAGAGAGACAGACAGACAGTGAGTGGGGGAAGAGCATAGAGGAAAGGAGACACAGAATCCAAAGACTCCAGGCTCTGGACTGTCAGCAGAGCCCGATGGGAGTTCGAACTCATGGACCACGAGATTATGACCTGAACCGAAGTCGGACCTTAAGCGACTTAGCCACCCAAGCACCCCCAGACAGCATTTTAACTTGGGATATAATAATAAAGACATAAACTTTATTTGTTTTTTACTTTATTTTTTTTTTAATAGTTTATTGTCAAATTAGTTTCCACATAACACTCAGTGCTCATCCCCTAAAGACATAAACTTTTAACTAGATGATTACTTTTTCTAGCTTATTTCAGTGGTGCTCTAAGAAATTGATGATGCCAAACAACAAAACAGTGAGGAAAAGACTAGTACATACGATTATAAAATAAAACGATTGCTCTACTGTTTGGCTACCACTTTGAAATAAATTAGTTGTTTGAGAGGATCTCAACTATACAATTTTCTCCATTCTGTTCTTCCTTTAGTTACAAATACAATCTACAATAGTGAGATAACTGAAGTGAAGGGAAACCAAGTGAAGTCCAAAATGGTCTTAGCATTACCCAAGAAGTTACTTATCGTTATCACATTGAAATAGATGCCATTAAGCCACATTTACTTTATCACAGAGAACATCTTTAGCAAAGAATGACTGTATATGCTTTCTCCTTGCAAATACATAACAAAGGTTCACGTTCTTACAGTGATAAAAATTTCACATAATATTTCATTTGAAGCCTACTTAATACAAACATAGCAAATACATTCACTTGAAGTAGGCTTGTGGGATAGCTCAGTAGAGACTGTTCTTGTGAACAAGTTCTATTTCATGATTGTGGTAGTGATAACATGAAACTATGCATGCCGTAGTTTCATAGAATTACACATACACAGTTATGTAAAACTGACATGTGATAAAATTTCATAGAGTTACAAAATAAACACACACACACACAAACACACACGAATGTATTTAAAACATGCACATGGAAGCTGAATAAGCTCTGTGGATGACACCAATGCCAGCTTCTTCATTTTGACATTGTATTTTAATTTTACAAGAGCTTAAGATTAGAGCAAGCTTGGTGAAGAGTATATAGTATAAGTCCTCCCTGTATATTTTTTGCAACTTCCTGTGAACCTATAATTATTTAAAAATGAAACTTCAGAAAAGGGGGAGAAAGACTTAAGATAATACCTACCAGGAGCAAAAATTTTAACTATTTATGACTTGTTTTATATAATAGCTATTTCAGTCTAATTTGAAACTAGTCAGACCCATGTTGATTCCCACAAATATGTATGACATTTCAAAGCATAACTTGGTTGGGTGTTGGGAACAATTAGCAACAATTGAAGGATCTCTCTCTCTCTCTTTCTCCCTCAGCTTTTGGCAGGTTTTTCCTACAGTTTGTTTATGGACTTTAAGTTTCTTTTGGATGTGGTTTAATTTTTTAATTCAGTTGTTTACTATTACATTCTAACTTTTTAAATTGAAATGTTGGCATCTTATTTATTCATTCTTATTTAAAAATAATTCATTGGTTGTTAATATTTACCTTCTAAGTTTGTCATAATTTCTCAGGATTAAAGAAAATATTTTATATAAAACACCTACCCCTATTACTACTGTGTGTGTGTGTGTGTGTGTGTGTGTGTGTGTGTGTGTGTGTGTGTGTGTGTGTATAAGGGCAATTTTCAACATACTGTGGAGAACCAGTTCTCACCAGCCTTGAATAGTTAGTTAGTAAGTATCTCAACACAGAATGACTGGCCTAAAATAGGCCATTGTTCCTCTTTGTAGATGTTATGATTAATCTTATATGTCAGCTTGATCAGGCAAGGGATGCCCAGCTAGCTGGTAAAAGATTATGTTTAGGTGTGTCTATGAGGGTGTTTCTGGAAGAGTTTAGTATTTGTATCTAGACCAAGGAAAGATCAAAGTGAGTGGGGATCATTGAATCTGTTGGGGACCTGAATAGAACAAAAAGCTGGAGGACGGGAGAATTTTCTGTCTTTGCTTGAGCTGTGAAATCCATCCTCTGTCCACATTGGCTCACCCAGTTCACAGGACTTCAGACTCATACTGAATTATACCACCAGCTTTCCTAACTAAGCTTCTCGCTTATAGATGGCAGATCGTAGGACTTCTTAGTCTTCAAAATCACAGGAGCCATTTACAGTAAATCTCCACTTCTGCATGTCTCTATATATCCTATTGTTTTTGTTTTTCTGGAAAATCCTGACTAATACAGCAGAGAATAGTAATAATGTTCTAAACTATATTACCATGCCTTTGTTTGAAATACCAAACCAAATAAACAGAAAAAAATTATTGCTCTTCCTGGAAGCGCTCAACAAAATATTCAATAAACGTAATTGATAAAACTAAAATCTTACAAGAAGTGAAACTAAATTCTGACCTTTCTTTTAGGCATGCCAATGATGCATGCACAAAATAAATAGCCATAGCAAGGCACTACACCAGTGTATATATTCTGGTACTTCATAAAATTAAAGAAACATAGATCCCTATACAGTTGAGAGTTTTAGAAAAACTTCATGGAAGAAATGGAATTTAAAGATATCTGTGGGGGAAAAAAAACCCTACTCTTTCTTCATTCCCTTTTGATAAGATGCCAATGTATAGTATGGTTGTTCTGTTTTTTTCCTTTTCACTTCCACCATGGCTGTACTCTATTTGCTTCAGGGGAGATGAAAATAACATTTTTTCTAAATGAACTACAATAGAGTACAAGTCATACTCGCTTACTGGTGAAACATAAAGGACAAAGAATGATCAAAATAAGAAAAGCTAAAATAGCAAACTAATTATAGCCACTGCCTTTAGCTGGTAGTATTTCACATTTACAATGGATTCATCTATTTATCAATATAGCTATAGATTTTGGATGACCTATGTTATTTTAATAAGAAAAGATATTATTCTTTCATAAATATATTTATCACATATCCTGCAATGTGACTTTTTTATTGATTTTTAAATAGGAAGAATGGAGCCTGATGATTGATAGTACATCTTACTGTGATAGATTTTTCTCTACATATCAGATGGATGTTAGACTGTAAGATAGGATATTTGGTACATTTACATAATTTTTAATGATCTTTTTACCATAATTTCTGCAAACTTACTTTTTAGATGGGATATAAAGGGTTTCTGTTATATATGAATGGACAGCATTAATGCATTGTTTTTAACTTCTAAATTATTGGAATGATTAAGGAAATATACCAACTATGTTTTTTAGCACTGTATTGTGCTTATCAGGCCAAACACAAATGATACAGAGAAGCAGGCCATTGTCCCTTTCTTACAGAGCTTACACTTAAAATAGGGAGACATGATAAAGGTGACTGGATGTATATTTTCAAATCTATATTTTCAAATCTATTTCAACTTTTCAAATACAAAGTTGCCTTTCCTCATACTCCCCAGTGAAGAAATAACACTGTTTTGTGACTCAGAGAAAGACAAGATATTGGGCATAAAATTCTTTAACTGTCAAACAGTGACCACTAGCCTTCAATGTATACCCACAATTCACTTCACTTTTTCCTCATCTCAATGGAGGAGATATAGCCCTTATTCTGCCAGCCTTTCATTGACTCCTGATGCTGTTCACTCCATGAGTTAGCTTCATATGCCTCCCCAAACATAAAATATTTGTCATTTACCCCTTCTAGATATCCCAATATTTACTCTCCTCTTTCAGATAAACTTCTTGAGAAAAGGGTCTACGCTTATGGATAGACTCCCATGACTTCCTAATCAATGTAAATATGAAGAATGATCCCATTCCACTTAAAACATTGTTCTTACCAATGTAGTTAATAAATATGTATTATTGAAAAAAGGAAACTTTATAACTTTATAATTAGTAACTTACTTGCACTTTTAGTAAAATGTGAAAGTTGACCATTCCATTTTTGAAACTACTTCTCTGTATCTTTTCTTGGCCACTGTTATTGTCTTAATTTAAATCATTGTTATTGGACTTACATCCAAAACCTATTGCAGTATCTACATGTTCTAGCTTTTTGTACAAAACTTTCAGAATCTTTTTTTCTAAAGTCAGACCTAATAATTTCACTTACTTGCTTGAAATTCTTCAAGACTTCCTTTATACTCTGAAGAGTAAAATCCAAATACCATGCCAAAGAAAATACTTTGTGATCTGAACCATGTTTATCATTCTAGCTACATCTCCTAAGACTCCCTTACATTTACTCATACTCAAACATTCTTAGACTATGTTTCACAGCCAAAGATATCAAGCTATATAACAACTTTATTTTATTCACTAGAGAGTTTTCATTTATTTTAATTTTCTGCCTATGATTTTCATTTGGACCTCATTAGACTCAGAGTCTCTCAATGTCAAGAAATATGCTTTATCACTTTTATATCTAATGTCTTGCTTAATGTGAGTTATATAGTACATTTAAAGTACATATACATATAATATATGCTATACATACTATATATATATGAATATATATAATATTCTGTTGAAATTAATGTACATGATGCAAATGGTATGCATAAAAATGAATTTTAATTCCTGATTTCTTTTTCCAAATGAAACTTCTGGCAAGATTATTTTGTCTTATTGAAATAAAGATGATGGCAAGTTTATAGCAGTAAATTTATATATTAAAGTTACAGCAGTGAAATTGCTGATTAAGTGTGTATAAGTACATGTGTATGCATATTGGCAAAAAAATTCTCTCTCCCAAAGACGAAGTTTCTACCAATGTACCTTATATTCCTAACTATAATTTTTCTTCAAAAAACAAAATCTTGCAATTATTATACATAGCACTCTGGTAGCAAATTTTTCTTAGGTTCTTTTAAAATTTGTATTTCTCTATTAGAAACACATTACTTTTATTCTTTAATATTCTCTTGGATTTCATTTATTTATTATTAATTTGTAAAGACTCTTTGTGAATTGTGGAATTCACAACTTTTATCCTGCAAGTGATTTTGTCACATAGCTAATCATTTGTTTTATGACCTTGATTGTTTTTTTGTCATGGGGAAAGTTAATTGTGATATTCTTGAGTTTGTCAATATTGTCCTTTATTGTTTTTGAGATAAATGTTCTAATTAAGGCTTATCATAGAACTGAATAAATAGCTAAATAAATTAATGAATTAAACAATTATAGAGGTGGATAAACACAGCATATTAGTCAAGGTTCTTCAGAGAAACAGATATAACAAATCAAAGAGAGAAAACAGAGAGAGAGGAGTAACAGACACACAGAAAGACAGAGATAAAAATTGATTATAAGGAATTAATGTACGTTCTAGTCCAAAAGCTGGCAAGCTTAAGGTGCAAGAATAGTCAATGTTAGTCAATGTTTTAATTCAAATTCAAAGGCTAGAAAAGACCCGTGACATCTCAAAGCAGTCAGGCAGGAGAAGTTCCTTCTTATCCTTTTTTGTTTGTTTGTTTGTTTGCTTTTGTTCTATGCAGGACTTCAGTTGACTGAATATGGCCCATTAATATTAGTGAGGATAATCTGCTTTACTTGGCCCATAATTTAAATGTTAAACTCATCAACAAATATCCTCATAGACATATTCAGAATGTTTTCCAAATGCCTTGGCACTTCATGAAATTAAATATCATAAAGTTAACTATTATAAGTAGCAAGTGTATATTTCTATAGCACAGTAAGTTCACATGGTCTTTCTAGGTTTACATCTCAATTTCATATCACTTTTCTTCTTATAATATTTGATGTTTTTTAACCTTCCTGGCCACAGCTTTTATATCTGCAACACAGAGATAATATGAGTAATCACTATCTTATAGACTGTTATGAGAACCAAATGAATTCATTCGTGTCAAGTGCCTAAAGCCATACCTGCTTGACAGATAAGTGATCGATAACTATTAGTAATTAATATGTTTTCTCACAGTGATGTTGTAAATTGCATGTGACAGTAACCTTTACCAGATTAGGAAAAACTCAAAAGTTAATTGAATATAGCTATGACATGTAAAGAACTTGGGATTGTCACTCATATCCTTACAATAAGAAAAAAAGCCGAACAAATTAAAAATCAATGACTTTTCTTGGCTCATCTGAGAATTGAGGTTACAGGGCAAACCACCATTGGGAAATATGGAAAGGCAGGTGAATCTAGAGATTATAGCCAAAATTTGCTTTCATGAAGCAGAAGTTGCTGGCACTGTAAGCCAATCAGAATACTTCAATAATAGTTTTGATGAGTTACTGAAGACTGAATGTAAATAAGAGTGAGAGAGAGAAACTCCTAGAGATATAGTCTTAGTCGATCTTCATACCTTCATGAGCTTTATTCCAAGATGAAGAGGTGAACATGATGAAGAGCCAAGACAGATATCTTCATGGCTCTGGCAGTTTTAAGGAGTTCTTCACAACAAAATCTATACTTCAAGGGGCAGGGGGGAAGCTGTACTAGAGCCTTATTCTTTGTGCAGAAAGAGCATTTCTTCAACGAGAGAGCTCTAGCCTATCCGTCTCTTCTAAGTGGAGGCTGCAGGGTAAGCTAGAGACAGTTGTCAAGGTCACAGCCTAGTGACATAGGCCCACTAAAAAACTGAGATTTCATTGTTAGAGTGCTTTTAGAACATTATAAAATTATAATATGCTTCCCTTTCCCCAAGCTTCATCACATTTACCACAGGAATCAAGTATAATAAAAGTGGATTACTTCCTCTTATGAGAGGGAGTATTTAGGGAAGTGAAAACTCAAATTTATTTTTGTCTCAGTGGAGACAAAATAAGGTCTCTGGAGGGACTTGAAGCATCTTGTACCTACAGCTACAGCAAACACGAGGCACAGCTGAATGAGCCCCAGCAAGATTCACATACAACCTCACCCCAAAGCCTATTTACCTATGTCCCTATTACTCAATATATCACAGTCTACTTCAAGAAAAGGATGAGATGTAATAAAGGCAAATCAATAAAAAATAGTTTTAGAAAAAAGATTCATGAAATTAATAAACTTCTAGACACAATAGCTATCTAAAAAGGGAAGAAGACACAAATGACCAACATCAGAAATGATACAGGGGTCTGTACCACTGATCCCATGCACAAAACAAGGATAAAAAAGATATACTATAAATAACTCTTTGATAATTTGCAGAAAATGAACCAATTCTTATAAGACACAAATTATAAAAATGCACCCAAAGAGATATAGAAATCTAATAGGCTCATATCTGTTAAAGAAATTGAATAAATAAAAGTCTCCCACAAAGAAAGTACTAGACCCAGAATAATTCATTGGTGATTTCTACTAAACATTTAGGAAGGAAATAATACCAGTTCTCAAAAATCTCTTCCAGAAAAAATAGAAGAGGAATAATTTTGGGGCACCTGGGTGGCTCAGTCAGTTAAGCATCTGACTTCGGCTTAGGTCATGATCTCACAGTTTTTGTGAGTTCAAGCCCCATGGCGGGCTCTGTGCTGACAGCTCCTAGCCTGGAGCCTGCCTCCGATTCTGTGTCTCCTTCTCTCTCTGCCCCTCTCCCACTTGTGCTCTGTCTCTGTCTCTCAAAAATAAATAAATGTAAAAAAGTTAAAAAAAAGAAGAGGAATAATTTTTTTTAAACTTATTTTAAACGTTTATTTATTTTGAGATAGAGAGACAGAATGTGAGCAGGGGAGGGGGAGAGAGAGAGGGAGACACAGAATCCAAAGCAGGCTCCAGGCTCTGAGCTATCAGCACAGAGCCTGATGGGNATATATATATATATATATATATAAAACTATAACCAAAATACCAAATACAGATAAATCCATTAAAAAAGTATGACATTTCTCTAAATTTCTAAAAGCTGATATTTCTCATGTTAATAGATGCAAGAATCCTCAAGATATATTAGAAAGTAATTCCAACAATGTATACAAAGAATTATACACCATTAGAGAATGAAATTTATTCCAGGTATGCACGTCTGGTTCAACATTAAAAAGTCAATGTAATCTACCACATAAATAAGCTAAAGAAGAAAAATCACATGACCAAAAATTGATAACTGATACAGAAAAAGCATAAGTGAACACAGCAAGATCTCAGGATATAGGATTATTATGCAAAATTCTGTTACATTCTTCTATAGTAGCAAAGAAAATATGGAACTTAAAAATGTTTTTAAATATCATTTATGATAGCCCTCCAAAAATGAAATATCTAAGAGTAAATGTAGCAAAATACATAGAATGTATATGTGGAAAATTTCAAAATTTTGGTGAAAGAAATCAAAGATCTAAGTAAATGGATAAATATGCTATGTGTATAAATTCTTTATTATTTAACATGTGAATTATTTTAAATCTTATCTATAGACTCAATCACTATCAAAATTTTAGCAAGCTATTTTAAAGATATTGACAGATTATAACATTTACATGGAAAAGCTCAGACCCAGGATAGCCAAGAAGAAGAAAATCGGAGGACTTTTAAATTACGGGGGAAAAGGCAGTATGGTATTGATGAACAGACACTTAGAGTAATAGAGCAGAATAGAGAAGCGACAAATAGACGCACACAAATGTAGTGAACTGGCCTTTGATGAAACAAATCAAAGGAGGGAAGGATAATCTCAACAAATGTTGGAACAATTGGAAGTCCATGTGCAAAACTAAAGTCAAAATAGATATAGACCTAAATGTGAAAAACAAGATTATAAAACTGGGGGTGGGGGAGAAACTGTGTGACTTTGAGTTTGATCATGAGTTTTTAGTTACCAAAAGCATATACCTAAAGAATAATCCATGAAAAAGAAAAAAAATCAATAAATTGAGGTGTAATAAAATTAAAAAAAACACTATTCTCTGAAAAATGCTGTTAAGAAAGTACAAGCAAGCCACAGACTGGAGAAAATCCTTTAAAGTATTAAGTATGTTAAAGGAATTTTACCCAAAATACATAAGGAAGGGGCATCTGGGTGGTTCAGTTGGTTAGATTCCAACTTTTGATTTTGGTGCAGGTTATAACTCCAGGGTCAATGGGATAGAGCCTCCTCATTGGGTTCCAAGCTGAGAGTGGAACCTGATTAAGATTCTCTACCTCTCTCTCTCTCTCCTCTCTCTCTCTCTGTCTCCCTCTGCCCTCCCCTGACTGAGGCTTTCTCTCAAAAAAATTTTAAAAGGTGTAAAATTACAAATTACATAAGGAACTTTTAAATAATAATATAAAACAATGCTATTAAAAATCATTGAAAGATGTGAATAGAGACCTCATCAAAAAAGATAAAGATGGCAAAGAGCATGAAGATATATCTGTCTTATTTGAATACTTGCCAAAAAGTGATGTCAGCAGAGGAGGATTTTAATAATCAAGTGATTAAGATTACCTGTTTTGTGAATACCAGTCAACCTCTTTTCTTAAGCACCCCTGTGATTACCTAGTGGGCTCATGAAAGAAGTGGCTATGGTGGCAGATAAAGGTTGTGCTGGACTCAGCAACATGGACCCCTACTCATCAAGGCTTACATGGCTATGGCTTTTTGCTGAGCTCCCAGTCTGCCAGCAGCGGACACCAACAGTGAATCCCTGATGTGGCACCATTCCCTGGGGTGATCAGCCAGCTACCTGATGGCAGGTTGATTATACTGGTTAGTCTCCATCACAGAAAGGACAGCGTTTTATTCATCCTAGAGCAGACACTTAACTCTGGATACAGATTTGACTTTTTTCTGAAATCCAGGCCTTTAAGGAAGAGGATGTTCTGGGCACTCTTGGTATGCTTTCTGTTATGACTAAAAGTTGTGTATCTCTAAAACTACTATGTTGAAATCCTACCAATAATGTGATGATATTAGGAGGCACTTAGTTCATGACAGTGAAGCCCTCATGAATGAAATTAGTGCACTTCCTAAGAAGAAACATTATATCTTACTTCCTTTCTCCGTCTCTATCTATCATGTAAGGACACCAGGAGGAGGGCCCTTAACTATAACCCAACCATGCCGGCACCTGATTTCAGAATTCCCAGCCTCTATAACTGTGAGAAATAAATATGTGTTGTGTGAGCCAGTCAGTCTATGGTAATTTGTTATAGCAACAAAATGATCAAGATACTTTCCTTGTACATTTTGGGATTGTTTTTGTTAATATAATTTAGTTGATTTTCACAGCATTTATATTACTTAGACAAATACATGATTTTAACCATTTACATTTTAGAAAGCTGAAATAAGAAAGGAGATATTCCCACATCTCTTACTATAAATGCAGCAGACTTAATCCTTGCTTTCAACTAAATCAGGATGCAATGAAATCACCAGATGTGTGTGTGCATGCATGTGGGCAAACATATGCACCCATGTGTGAAACTACATACACAGTGGAAAGCAAGATTGACAGAAATTCAACTCCTTTAGGGTTTACATTATAACAATGAACAACATATGTACAATAAGAACATTACAAGTAGCATGATGAAAAATAAAATGAAATGTTCCAAAGTAACTGGAGGTCTATTTATTTGGGGTGGCAAGGGAGTGTTTCTATGAGGAAATGATTTTAAATTGTATACACAATGATTAAAGGGATAAACCATGCAAAGATCTGGGTGGTAAGGTATGGAAAGGGGAGTATAATGTTCTATGAAGAGGGAAGTGCTAAAGTTTAGGTTTTACGGTGAGAATGAATAAACTAAATAGGGTTAGGAGTGGTAGAAGAGAAGGCTGAAGGGACCGGCAAAAATCATATAATGTACCCTAGTGAGGATTATAACCATTAAACTCTATTTTAGCCTAAGTGTGATAGAAAACTTTTCAAGAGTTTTAGGCAATAGAATAATATTTATTTTTTCAACAAATATTTATTGAGCATTTACTACATTTATAGTATACTAACCTTCATTCTAGAAATCAAGAATAAAGTAATGACCAAAGCCAGGTGAAAAGTTACAAGCACTAATTTATAGTTTAAAAAGACTCTCCTGGTCTGAGTTATGGAAAGTGGATTTTAGGATATCAAGAATGGAAAAAAGAGATGGAAATCTTTAAGAAATATGGTAAGGGTAACAATGGTGGTATCCAGATAAACAATGTTAATAAATTTGTAATATACTTCAGATAGATTTAATAGAACTTTCCTTGGAACTTCAGGGAAACACAATAATACCTTAGAAGATGGCTTGAAGAGTGAGGAAGAATAATTTGCCAGAACCCACCCCCCATTTTTTTCTGCAGATGGGAAGCTGCTTTTAATCTCTATTATGCATTGGTGTTTTCCTTTTCAATTTTATTTTTAAAAAGTATTTTGCAGCTCTTAAAAAATGTATAAAGACCACTATGCATTTACATATATACAAATTAATATATGTAAAGTAGTTTGCACCGTGTTTGCATCAAAACAACTTAAATTATGCGTTCAGAATAACTGATGACTATCTTTATTACATTCTTTTCCTTTTACCTTTGACTCCCTCCCACCCTCACCTCTGCCTTTGGCAACAGTCTATTCTCTGAATCAACAAGCTTGGTTTTGGTTTTTGTTGTTTTGTATATATATATATATATTATAAAAATATTGTATATTGTATATACAATATATATACACATATTTTAAAAATTTATTGTTTTGTATATATATAATACAATAATATATATACACATATTTAAAAAAATTAGTGTTTATTTATTTAGAGAGAAAAAGAGAGAGAGATCAGGGGAGGGGCAGAGAGAGAGGAAGAGAGAGAATCCCAAGGAGACCCCGTGCCCAGCATGGAGCCTGAGGCAGGGCTTGATACCAGGACTATGAGAACATGATCTGAGCCGAAACTGACAGTCAGTTGCATAACTGACTGATCCACCCAGGCGCCACTGTCTTTTTTTTTTTCTTTATTTTTCTAGATTCCATATGTAAGAGAGATTATACAGCATTTCACTTTTCTGATTTATTTCACTTAGCATAATGTCCTCAACGTCCACCCACATTGTCACAAATGACAAGATGCATTCTTTTTTATGGTGGCTGATAAATACTCCGTTGTGTGTGTGTTTTGTAATATACTTACATATATGAATGTGTGTGTATATATATACTTTTTAAAAATTTTACAGTTCTTTTTCTACCCATCCATTTATGAGCATTTAGGTTGTTTCCATATCCTGGCTACTGGAAACAATACTGAAGGGAATACATGAATATAGGGTTGCATACTGTCAGTTATGCAGTTATATCTTTCAAGTTAGTATTTTCAGTTTCTTCAGATAAATACTGATAAGGGGGTTACTGGATTATATGGTAGTTTTATTTTCAATTTTGAGGAACTTCCATACTGATTTCCATAATGGCTCATTCCAAGCAACAGTGCACAAGAGTTCCCTTTTTGCACATCCACACCAACACTTGTTATTTTTTATCTTTGTGATAATAGCCATTCTAACAGGTATGAGGTGAAGCCTCATTGTGGTTTTGATTTGTATTTCCCTTGTGATTAATGCTGTTGAGCATCTTTTCATGTATCTGTTGGCTGTTGATATGTTTTCTTTGCAAAAATGTCTATTTAGACAATGTACCCATTTGGAAATCAGATTGTTAGTTTTTTGCTATTGAGTTACATGAGTTCTTTACATAATATGGATGTTAGTAATTTCTCAGATGCATGATTTACAGTGATATGCAAGTATTTTCTCCCATTCAGTAGATTACCTTTTCATGATGATTTTCTTTGCTGTGTAGAAGTGTTTTATTTGATGCAGCCTCACTTGTTTATTTTTTGCCTTTGTTGCTTTTTCCTGATTAAAAAGTCATCACCAAGACCAATGCAAAAACCCTGAACAAAACATTAGTGAAGAAATTCAACAATATATGAAAAAGATCATACACTATGATCAGGTGTGATTTATTCCAGGGCTGCAAGGATGGTTCAACATCCACAAATCAGTCAATGTGATATGTCACATTAATAAAATGGAGGATAAAAATCGTATGATCATCTCAATATGAAGAAAAAGCATTAGTAAAATTCAACACCTATTTATGGTAAAAACTCTCAACAAAGCAGATATAGGGGAATGCACATCAACATATGCATTACATTCCATACACATTAACATAATAGTTATATATAATAAATCCATAGCCAAAATCATACCCAACAGTGAAAAGCTAAAAGCTTTTCTTCTAACTCCAGGAACAAGACAGAGATGTTCCCTTTCACCATTTTTGTTCAACCAAGTATTGGGAATACTAGCCAGAGCAATTAGGCAATAAAAAGAAAAAGGTCACCCATCTTGTAAAGGAATAAGTAAAACCATCACTATTTACAGATGACATGACACTATATATAGAAAACCCTAAAGATTCAATCAAAAAACTCTTAGAACTATGCACCCCTATGTTTATAGCAGCATTTTTTACATTAGCCAAGATATGGCATCAGTACAAGTGTCCATCCATAGATGAATGGATAAAAAATGGATGAAGAAAATGTAGTTATATCTTTGCAATGGATACTACTCAGCCATTAAAAGAGTGAAATGTTGCCATTTGGAACAATATAAATCTAGAGGGTATAATGCTAAATGAAATGAGCCAATCATAAAGACAAATACCATATGATTTCACTAATATATAGAATTTAAGATATAAAACAAATGAACAAGATAAAAAAAGACAAACAAAAAACCAGACTTTTTAAATATAGAGAGCAACCTGGTAGTTGTCAGAGGGGAAGTAGGTAAAATATGTGAAGGGAATGAAAAGTATACTTGTTGCTGTGATGAGCACAGAGTCCTGTACAGAATTGTTGAATCGTTATATTGTATACCTGAAGTCAATGTAACACTGTGTGTTAATTATTCTTGAACTAAAAAAAGATATTAGAACTAACGAATGATTTTAGTAAAATTGTAGGATTCAAAATTAACACACAAAAATTGTTTCTATACACTAATAATGAGCTATCAAAAGAGAAGAATAGAAAAAGAATCCTATATACAGTGCATCAAAAATAAATAATAAAATACCTAGGAATAAATTTAACCAAAGAGGTGAAAGACCTGTATATTGAATACTATAAGACATTATTGAAAGAAATTGGAGAAGACACAGATAAATGGAAAAATAATTCTGTGCTCATGGATTGAAGAGTCAATATTGTTAAAATGTCCAAACTACCCCAAACAGTCTACAGGTTCAGTGCAATTCCTATCAAAAATATGATGGCATTTTCCACAAAAATAGAACAAATAATACAAATATTTGTATGGAACCATTAAAAACCCCAGTTATCCAAAGCAATCTTGAAAAACAAGAACAAAGCTGGAGGCATCACACTCCCTGATTTCAAACTGTGTTACATAGTTAAGGTAATTAAAATAGTATGGTATTGGAATAAAAACAGACATATCCATCAAAGGGACAGTATAGAGAGCCCTGAAGTACACCTATGCATATATAGTCAATTGATGTATGGCAAAGGAACCAAAAATATACAATGGGGAAAAGACAGTCTCTTTTTCTTTTTAAACTTTTAAAAAATGTTTTATTTATTTCTGAGAGAGAGAGAGAGAGTAAGGGAGGGTCAGAGAGAGAGGGAGACACAGAATCCGAAGCAGGCTCCAGGTTCTGAGCCCTCAGCACAGAGCCCGACGCGGGGCTCAAACCCACGAACAGTGAGATCATGACCTGAGCTGAAGTCGACGCTCAACCGACTGAGCCTCCCAGGTGCCCCTAGGACAGTCTTCTTTAATCAATGGTTCTGGGAAAACTGGGCAGTCACACACAAAAGAATGAAACCGACCCACTGTATTACACTGTATACAAAAATTAAGTGGAATGGATTACAAACATAAACATTAAAACCTGAAAACCTAAAACTCCTGAGAGAAAAAAGTGGTAAGCTCCTTGACATGGCTCTTGGTAATGATTTTTCTTACACTGTATATTTAAAAATTCATTTTTTTCTGAGTCAGGGACATGGAAATACTTAAATCATAACGTTTTTTGCAAACATTTGGAGTTACCCTCAATTTTCAATAGATTCGCTGCTAATTTCAAAGTTCTTTGGATTAGATTTAGATTGAATTCAATATTTTCCTCATTTACCTTGTACTTTCTAACCAACCCACACATGTCCTGCAGCACACCCCTTCATAACCTATTCTAACTTGTAACAATTTCATCTCTGGTTTAGGCACATAGGATAATATTTTCACTGTAGGAAATGGTATGTTGCTAGACCCACATCCCCTTTGAGGACTCAAAGAATATTCATCCAGCTTGTGGGAACACTTTTTGCTATAAGCCTGCAGTAGCAGTCCTCACTGGAAATTTCCTTTGACTACAGAGTCATTTTACCTTCTTGGGACAGCCTGCTTGAAAGGACTGATATCTGGAGGGGTTGGTGGGTTTGGCCCCCTTACCACCTGGGATAACTCTGAAGGGCTATCTTGGTTCACAGATTCTTGTGGGGTCACGTGATGCATTGTGACTCTCTTGTGGCCCAACATTTCTCTTTGCCTAATTTGCTTCTTTTCCAGACCCCTAAGATATTATTTCTGAGAATATTGCTAGAAAAATCCACCTTTGATAAACTCAAATCCTAACAGCATTAACGAAGTTTATACAAAGGTTATACAATCAATAATTTAAACAATTTTTTCTCTACAAATAAGCATTTCTGTTATATCTAAGGTGAAGACAGAAGGTATATAAACTAAAACAGTACCTAAATTTTGAACTGAGATAATGTCTCTGCCAAATTAGCTCTAGTTTTGAGTAAGAACTATCAGTCAAAGCAGTAAGCTCAGAATATGTAGATTTTAATAAAAGGAAACCAGTAAGTTAAGGGTGGGTGCTGTCATTTCTGCCCCATCCTTTCTGGTCTTCTGTTTCTCTCTCATGTTCCCTGTTGACTTGCTCATTGTAAGTCTGTGGTCTGCATGTTTGTTTTCCATTCCTCCAAGAGGATGGCAATATTGGGAAAGTAAATTGTGCGCTTATCTGGGACTACAACTATTCCCTTGTCATAATTCCAGGAAATGGATAAGGAAACTCTAGAGAGAAGACATAGAGTGCTTTTTCCTTTTTAATGACATGCAAGATTTCTTACTTCTTTATCTGTACCTCAGTTTCTTTGTTAATTTTTTAACAAGTTACATGAATAAAATATATATTTTTTAATGTTAAATACAAACCCCCAAATGGTATAAATACAAGGTATTCAACAGAGAATATTTTTCTTACCTTTTAACATTGCCTTGCTAGATGAACATATTTTGCAGTGTTTAAGGTGAAGTTCTTTCACAAGAAATTCCCTTGATAAATTGTGAAGCTAGAAGACTAAAGTGTATCAGCATATCTGAATGTATTAAGCGGTTTTATGCTAAGTAGGAAAAGCTACCAAATTCAGAGCTTTGGGGGGAGGAATCTATAAATTTAGGCTTGAACATATATAGTAGTACAACATGTGATTTGACTTTTGGAATGCCGATAAAAATATATACAAGGTAGACTTGTGCCTGCACAATCTATAAGAATCAGTCTTTGTAGACAATATCCTTCTTGCCCTAAGTATCCCTTCAGAAAAAAAAATTAATAAGTGTTAAATATTTAAGCTATGGAGGGGAAGTGGTGGGACACCTATAATATGAGGTGAGCTGTTTTATATTCCACGGCAATTGAAGATTAGTAGTAACTAGATTTGTAAGAAATTTGTGAAATGTTTCCTTGGGCAAATTTCAATTAAACAAATACCTAATTTGTTGTATAATTATAATCAGTTAAATAATGCCACTCAACTCTAATGAATTATGCAGTACATTTCATTCATATGCACTGAAATGAACTCATTTTCTCTGACTTCTTTCAATAACTGATTTTTGTCGGCTAGAAAAGTTTCGAAAAGATTATCTAGATTTTAATTTAGAAATAAGAACAATGCTGAGAACATTTATATTATGAGGGGATAACGTTATTCATTGTATCAGTTTTTAGATTTTGAGAACAGGAATTCTCAAAATTCTTTCCATTTCCTCACTTTATTCACAATTTTATGTTCTAAAATTGAATACTCTGATCATTTCCATGTGGCTGATCACCTCAATCACTTACAAGTTGAGATCTGAGCACTGGGTAAGTTTATGAAATGGGCAATTTGAGTCACAGGGTAATCAAAATAACTGGACTGAAAATGATTGGTCCGGTTATTAGGTCATCCTAGCAACCAGATTGGATAACCCAATCAGCAATCAAATTTCTCTGCTCAACCACCCAAGCAATTGGGCAAAGCTAATCAAGGATCTCAATGACCAATTCCATGTGCTTCATAGACACTCGCTGTGTTTCTAATCATATATAGCAGTATTGCTTGTATTTCTCTTTCTTTTCCTTGTTTTTCAAGTAGTTCATTTTTCTACCCTATTTATTTTATTGTACTTTGATTATTTTGCTTAAATATATAAGGTGATGCTTTAAAAAGAGAAGAACCATTAGTTTACTGTTTCAATGTCTTCACATAATAGCTATTTATTTTACAACATTCTAGGGAACATTTAGCATTCAGAATAATAAAGATGACACTTTGTATCTAGTTGAAATTTACCCACTTAAATAAGAAGCCCAACAAGGCTGATACCAGAACAAATATTCTGCTTGCTCAAGGGAGTGCACTGATGGTGATGCAGCACACTGGGATCTCGGGCAACTTGATCCTTTTACTTCATTCCCAGAAGCAAACACACTGACAACCTCAAGTGATAAACTGTTACGATCTCCACACCAGGGACTGTCAATGTGATTTATCCTGAAAAGGTTTTGCTCACTGCAACTTTCAGCACTGGCAAGGAAAATGGAAATGTGTCTTATGTTCAGACTATGTCCAGTCTGCTAAAAGTATTTTCCTTACCCTTTGCCATTTTATTTTCACAGCATACAAAGAAAAATGGATAGCAAGTAGAAAACAAAAATAAATAGGTACACGGTATGTGTATATATATTCCAGTGGTCAGTTAAAAAAAAAACTGTAACCCAGTTGACTGGGCTAATATAAGAAAGTGGTTAGATTTACCAAGAGACTGATGAGCAGTAGTGTCTTATATTAAGTCTTTCAGTGCTTACTTCCTAGACTAATGTGCATTTTTGTACATGAATGTTACTCCCCCAGGAGAAAACATTTGCCATAAGTACAGATAATTATTTTTAGCAATTTACATTTTTCAGTTCTCTGCGGTGTTGGATCAAATTTGATGAGGAGTGATCACTCAAAAATCGCATTCAACAATAAAGAAATGTTTCAAGAAAGTTGTGAATAATTGAATACTATTTTTCTATTAAACGATTGTTTAGTGGTCTTTCATTAGTAATGTAAGTTAAAAATTAAACATCATTATGGTTGACCTAATTGGTTTTAGAACTACTATTGCAGTGGCTAATGATTCTAAGGAATACATCTATTTGGAAATCTAGTGGTTTATATATTTTTAAAAAGTTTCGTCTGAAATTTCTAAAATAAACATTTAAAATATACCAATGATATGGCACAAAAACAGACACATAGACCAATGATAGACCAATGGAACAGAATTGAGAACTCAGAAGTGGACCCAAAAGTATACAGCCAACTGATCTTTGACAAAGCAGGAAAGAATATCCAATGGAAAAAAGACAGCCTTTTTAACAGATGGTGTTGGGAGAACTGGACAGCAACATGCAGAAGAATGAAACTAGATCATTTTCTCACACCATGCACAAAANGATGTGGGGGGGAGGGAGGGATGGGCATGGAGGAGGGCACTTGTGGGGATGAGCACTGGGTGTTATGTGGAAACTAATTTGACAATAAACTATTTGTAAAAAAAAAAATGTTCTGAAGAAGAAATGAAAAAAAAATATGTGTCTAGATGGATGGATATAAAATAAATATCCATACATAAAAAAAATAAATAAAAGACATTTAAAATTTAAAAAAATATATAACAATGATATGCAATACTAATTTAGAATGAATACAATGAACAAAAATGTTGCAAAAGCTTGATATGAATTTAGTTGTACAGCTTGTCATATTTATTGTCAAAACTATTTACTGAAGCTTGTCTCAAATATGACTACTTCTGAAGGATTGTGATTCTGTCTGTAGATGGAAAGGGGTGTCACTTTTCATACCTGTAAAGTCAAAGAATTGGAGAGGAAGTGATTACCAAAATAATTAAAATAGCTCTTTAAGACATTTGACGTTGACTTCTCTTGAAAACAGACAAAATACCATGGAATATCTTGAAAATAAAAAAATAACCTATAATAGCTTAC
The DNA here is from genome assembly GCF_008692635.1 of Crocuta crocuta. NCBI lineage: Eukaryota > Metazoa > Chordata > Mammalia > Carnivora > Hyaenidae > Crocuta > Crocuta crocuta. Next base: position 1,000,257 of record NW_027531898.1, read on the forward strand.
GTTATTAATATGTAATAAAGTTACTAAGCTGAACATCAATTTATCATCATTTCCACTCCTCTTTCCCACCCCCACTTCCTCTGCCAAAACAGACACTTATATATAGCCCACATGACTAAATGGTCATACTTTAAAAATAATAATATGAGTGTGGAGGTTTGATATCAGAATGTCATAAATTGGTGTCTTAAAATTTGCATTTTTTTCTGTGTATTTTGATCTTTTCAAATCCCCATCATAGTTTAGTGTTATCATCATATAACAGTATTAAGGTCTTTTAATGCCATATAATCAAAATGAATTTTTTTACAAAACAATAAGATTATTTTAATATCATCATGGCTGACATAAAAACCTTAGTGGAATAAACACTGGTAGACTAGCTATGAAAAATTAGCTATTATGTTAATAAAGTATCCACCAGGAATTAAAAAGTACATGTTATTGTGTCTTAAATTATTAGATACTCTGGAAAAAGTTATTGGATGCATAAGGGGATAATTTGGTACTCATTTGTCACTATTTCGGGCATTGTATTTCTGTTCATTAAAGAAGACTTCTGGGAATATCTTTTGTCCCTTTAATACTATGAATTACTTGCATGATTAAATGACTTAATTCTGCTAATATTACAAGGCATAGAGAACATGTTTGAAAAGAAACTTCTGGATACATATATATTAAAAACAAATTTAAGTACACAATTATAATAAAATCTATAGGAATTAGTCAGAAGAGTTTGTTGAATCACTTATTCTTTTTTCCCCAGAAAGGGATCCTAGAAATGCAAATTATGTTATCTGCTGGAAATTAAGTGAGAAAATAAAATACATGAAGTGTGAGGATAATTACCAGAAGTGCTTTCTTATTAAAATACTTTCCTTTTCTTAAAATATTATAATATATTTTATCTTTTCTCATATATAGGTATCAGTAAATGTTTATGAATTTTATGTAGATTGTTCTCATCATTGAATCTTGAGGTATTTTTCAATAAGATGTCCAGATTATATCAGGAACATTTGAACATTCAACAACAACAACAACAACAACAAAATCATCTAATATGTTATATCAGATAACTTCCTTTGGTCATTTCTTTCACATAAATTCAATTCACGTTATAATCCATAGCATGTAATTACAGTGAAAGTTGTAGGCTTGGATACAAAAATTCTTCTCAAGAGAGTATATTGCCTATTATGTTTGCTTTTGTGTTCTGACTCTCAAAACAAATTCTTTAATGAGCGATGATTTATTTGTGCCTTTTAGAAGAAAATTTAAAATATATGTACAAAAGAAAAAGAGTTGTAAAATAAAACTCCTATAACCCTTTCAAAACTTCAAAAATTATAAATTCATGTGCAATATACTTTCCCATCTACCAAGAGCCACAAACATTACTGAGAAGTAAGTTTCAGAAATTATATAATTTTATCACTAAATTGGCTATCATTTATTTATAAATTACAAAGATTCCACTCTGTAAACATAACCTTAATGCTGTTGTACACATAACAAATCAGGAATGAAATAATAATACCTTAATATTACCAATATTCACATTATTCATATTATTTTATAAGTTTTACTTTTGGTCCACATGTTAGGGTTAGTTATTATGTCTCAAAGTCCTTCATATCCCCTTCCTTTTATTCTCCTTGCAATTTTTTTATTGTTTTTATTGAAAAAGCCAGGTAATTTTTCTTGTAAAGTTTCCTACAATTTGGATTTGCTTCCTTATTTTATGGCTTGACATAATTTTCTCTTGATGTATTTCCTAAAAATTGTCACTTAAATACAGGAAATGATTACTGAATTTAAGATTTTGGCAAAACTACTTCATAGGAGATGTTATATATTTCCATCAGAAGGTATAAAATATCTTATTTATTTTGTGTTCTTATCAGCCTTTGAAATCATTATCCAGATTTATTAATCCATTCTGTGGTACAAAATTCTTTCTTCAATTATGAGCTGGAATATTTTTATAAAGAGAAACTTTCTCTCTTCACCTACTTTGCTATCCCTAGATAAAATTCATAAAGGAAAAACAAGATAAATGATTCATTTTTTCCAATAATTTGTCAGTTTTCCAAATAATGACTTGGTTTCCTAGTATATTACCATGTATGTGTGTGTCATTATGAATTTATGTATATGCACTATAATCCATTGCATTTACAGACTTTATTGGTGATCAAAATGTCCCTTTTGGGTCAGGGACTAAAATTTAGTTTAGGAACTGATTCTATTTGGGTCCCATTACAGTACTTCAGGAAGGATTGAACACATAAACATTGGGAAAATGATAATTTGGAACTAAATACTCCTTACAAAGATATTGCCTTAAGAAACTCTTGGAATTTAAAGATAATTAAAAAATGCCTTGGACCATTGTAAAGACTAAGCCAGGCTATAATGAAGAGATTTTAGGGTAACCCTAGATGTTTTTTTATAGCAACATTCAGTGCTATATAATCTACAAGGTCCTTAAGAAAAGAAAGCGACCCCAAAACTATTTGCACATTGAAGCTACCATTCATGTAAGAGGCAATAGATATACATTTTTGGCATATAGTAGTTGAGGATGTAAGTTTCCAATGTGTTCTTAAAGAAATATCTAAAGTTCAAACTTCAAGCAACTAATTTGTTAAGAGCACTAAAACAAAAGGACTAAAGGTTACCCAACATAATTTAAATATAGAGTATTAAATAAGAATTTAAATATGACTAAAATATTAATAATATTGTTATATTTAAAAAAGTTAATGTGTTAAATGAATAAGAAGATAAACATATAAAAATTATTCCGAGGCAAAGGGGAAGTGAAAGTCTGAGATAGTATGATTATTTCCCCAAATATATTGCTAGAAATAAAGGTAATTTCCCTAAAGTGCATATCAATTCTGTTGAAGAAAATTAAAGTAAAAGATAGGAAAGTCAATATAACCAACTAAATTTCATTTTTTGCAGAAGAAAGTAATAGGAAGACAGTGGAAAAGAAAATATACTAATTGTACCAGCCCCCATGTAAGAGGTTCATTGATACTGCCTGAAAAACAGAGGATTCAAAGGCAACCTTTTAATCCAGGTGGGCGCCTGAGTGGCTTTGCCAGTTTAGCAACTGACTTTTGATTTTGGCTTAGGTCATGATCTCACTGTTCATGAGATCCAGCCCAGCTTTGGGCTCAGTGGGGAGCATGAAGATTCTCTCTCTCTCCCTCTCTACCCCTCCTCTGCTCATTCACTCTCTCTCTCTCTCTCTCTTTCTTTCTATCTCTCTCTTTCTTAAAATAAATAAATATACTGGGGCACCTGGGTGGCTCAGTCGGATGCTCGCCAACTTTGGCTCAGGTCATGATCTCACTGATCGTGGGTTGGAGCCCCACACCAGGCTCTGTGCTGACAGCTAGCTCAGAGCCTGGTGCCTGCTTCAGATTCTGTATCTCTGTCTCTCTCTGACCCTCCCCTGCTCATGCTGTCTCTCTCTCCCTCTCAGAAATAAAAAATAAATAAATAAATAAATAAATAAATAGACTTAAAAATAAGTTAAAGGCAACACGGAAAATTAGGCTTATGAAGTTAAACTGCTGGTAAAACAAAAAATAGAAACCAATCTATCAGAATAAACATAAATATATTTAAATATAAAGAAATAGTTTTGTGTGTGAATTTTTTAAAGCTTTCAAAGGGAAAATTATAAACGTATAACATAATAAAACCATATCTATCAGTGAATATATGTAATATGAACCCATATAATAAAAGTTAGCTTTCTGTTTTGTATCTCAAAGCAAAATGTCAATTTTCCTCTAGTTATGAGAATCTTTGAAGTTTCTTCAGAAAATATTGAAAATGTAAGGATGGGGAAAAATAAAACTGGCAAATATATTAAAAAAAACAAACCAAAACGAAACCCATCATTATCTATTATGTCAAGATTGGAAAGAAATATTAAATGCATTTTAAAAATAGCACTTTATAATAATATTTGAGGAACACTTTACAATTGTATGAAATAGTCAGGTCAGGATGAACCTCATCACCCAAAATTTGGTTCAAGTGTCAACACAGATGATACCACAAGTGCACAAGAGAATAGAAAAAGTTTATTACTCATAAAATGAGGCTTTCTGGGAAAAGTAGAGCAGGCTTTCAAACAGGTCTGAAGATGGCTTGAGAGACAATGAAGGAAGACTGACTTAGATTTAACTTTGTCCCAAACAGGGACTAGGGTTTTCAGAGTTGTAATTTTGGCAACAGTGGAAGGGTGTGTGGGATTTCTTAATAGCTTGTGTAGATATGGAGCAAGATGTTTTGAATAAATAGTCTTGTTTTTTCTATATTAGCTTTTATTTTAATGTTTTTTTTAATTTAAACCAAAGGATATTAGGTAAGTGATATCATAACGAGATTGTTTATAAATACATCCCAAAACTCCTACAAGAGCTGATAAGAGTCCATTATGATATTTATTTATGTATAAGAGAACTTCAATATTCTTCACAAGCATCTGAAGGACACCAGAACTATTCCAAATACATCTATAAAATTATATTGCTATACTGAGCCTTGAGGGTTATGTGGATAATTCCAGAATACTGTGGATATGTCTGAAGTTCATGAAATAGTCTGTGTACTGAACAGCTTAGCCTACTATCATAATTCCCATGGAATCTAAATCCTAGTATAATTCTGCCTCCTTTAGTTTTTTGACATAAGATACCTCCTGCCATTCAGATGTGATAGAGTTTTATGGTTAATTTTTTAGATATTTAAATATAGGAGTATTACAGAGACGTCAGTGGTAATATGTAAGTCTATCATCTAATTTAAACTTGTCTCCTATTTACTTTACTTATTAGGTTTTACCATTGTTTTATTGCCATATAAATGAATGTGGACTGAAAGCTTGAATAAATAAATTTGCCAGTTGTCATAGGGATATGATTTAAGTTTGCTTCTTAATATCGCTCATAAATAAATATTAGTTATTTACATTTCCTATTTTAATATTACAGAAGAGTTGAATAAGTATTTAACTTATAACCTTAGAATCACTTAAGTGTGCTCACATAAGCATAGCAACAACAGAAATGACTTGAAGATTAAGTTCATTTATTTGCCAGGCATGAAGTTATATTAAGTTCAATCAAATGGATCAAATGATAGTATTGATTTTATCTGTAAAGATGCATATGAATGCAGTAACATTCATTATAATATCACCCTCACATTTGTAAATAAGTTTAGTAAAGTATTTTTTCTTATATATTAATCATAAACATTACTTTAACTTTGGATCTTTCCCAACTTCAGTATTGTTATTCTTGCTTATGTAAGTATACTCAACCCTATACGGAATTATAATTTATTTATCTAAGTATCCTGAAACCAATTTATTTCAAAATTATAGTTTGAAAAATAATTATATTGGAGTTCATGTAAAAATACATGCTTAGAAGTATATAAATGATGATACATAGGAGTGCCTGGGTGGCTCAATTAGTTGAGTGTTCAACTCTTGATCTTAGCTCAGGTCATGATCTCAGTTTGCAGGATCAAGCTTGGCATCAGACTCTGTGCTGAGGGTGCAGAACTTGCATGGGATTCTCTCTCTCTCTCTCTCTTTCTCTCTGTTCCTCCCCCACTCATGCACATGCTTTCTCTCTCTCTCTCAACATAAATAAGTAAACTTTTTAAAAAAAGCAATGATGCTTAATTTATAGATGAGTAGTGTTCATCTTTTTAAATACAGATGTTGATTTGTACATTACCTAGTAAATGAAAACAATTCCTTCAGTGTATTCTCAATCTATAAAGGAACTTATTAATAATAATACAACAATAGTAGGAGAATTTTACATCCTACTCACATCAATGGAGAGATCATCGAAGCAGAAAGTCAATAAGGAAACAATGCCTTTGAATGACATACTGAACCAGATGGACTTAACAGATATACTGAGAATATTTCATCTTTTTAAAAAAATGTTTATTTATTTTTGAGAATGACAGACAGAGTGTGAGTGGGGGAGGAGCAGAGAAAGAGAGAGACCCCTCTGGAAAACAGTGTGGAGGTTCCTAAGGAAACTAACAATAAAACTCCCCTATGACCCAGCAATACCACTGCTNCCGAATTGGGGATCGAACTCCGGAACAGTGAGATCATGACCTAGGCTGAAGTTGGACACTTAACCAACTGATTTGCCCGGGTGCCCTGAACATTTCCTCTTAAAGCAGCCGAATACACATTCTTTTCAAGTGCACATGGACATTCTCCAGAATAGATTATGTACTAGGTCATAAATCAACTCTCAACAAATGCAAAAGTACTAAGATCATACCATGCATATTTTCATACCACAATGTTATAAAACTTGATGTCAATTACAATAAAACTTTGGAAAAACCACAAATACATGGAGGCTAAAGAACATCCTACTAAAAAATAAATAGGGCAACCAGGAAATTATAGAAGAAAAAATTTAAAAATAGATAAAAACATGATGGACCAAAACCTTTTTGAATCGGCAAAAGTGGTCCTAAGAGGGAAATATATGGCAATACAGGCCTAACTCGAGAAGCAAAAAGAAAATCTTAAATATGCAACCTAATCTTATACCTAAAGGAGCTAGGAAAAGGACAACAAATGAAGTCTAAAACCAAAAGAAAAAGAGAAATAACAAAGATCAGAGCAGAAATAACTATACAGAATCAATAACTAAAAAAAACCCCAAAACAGGTAGAAGAGATCAATTAAACCAGGAGATGATTCTTTGAAAAAAAATTTATAAAATTGAAAATCCCCTAGCCAGAAATATCAGAAAGAAAACAGAAAGGACCTAAATAAATAAAATCCCTAATGAGAGAAGAGATATCACAACCAACACCACAGAAATGCAAACAGTTATAAGAGAATATTATGAAAAATTATACACTAACCAACTGGACAACTTCAAGGCCCAATGGCTTCATAGAGGAATTCTACCAAACATTTAAAGAGGAGTTAATACTTATTCTCAACTATTCCAAAAAGTAGAAATGGAAGGAAAACTTCCAACCTCATTCTACAAGGCCAGCATTGCCCTGATTCCAAAACCAGACTAAAACTCCATCAGAAAAGAGAAGTATAGGCCAATATCTCTGATGGAAGTGGATGCAAAAATTCTCAGCAAAATATTAGCAAATCAAATCCAACAGTACATTTACAAGAATTATTCACCACAATCACATGGGATTCATTCCTGGGTTGCAAGTGTGGTTCAATATTCACAAAGCAATCAATGTGATACAGCACATTAGTAAAAGAAAGGATAAGAACCATATATAACATCCATTCTTGATAAAAACTCTCAACAAAGTGGGTATGGAGGGAACAACCTCAACATCATAAAGGGCATATATGAAGAAAACACAATTTCTATCATCCTCAATGGGAAAATACTGAGAGCTTTCCCCTATGGTCAGGAACAAGACAGGGATGTCCACTCTTACTACTGTTATTAACCATAGTACTGGAAGTCCTAGTGATAGCAATCAGACAACAAAAAGAAGTATAAGGCATCCAAACTGGCAAGGAAGAAGTCAAGCGTTCTCTATTAATAGAGGACATGATACCCTAGGTAGAAAAACTGAAAGACTCCACCATAAATATTGCTAGAACTGATACACAGTTTCACAGGATACAAAATCAACATACAGAAATCTGCTGCATTTCTATACACCATTAATTAAACAGCAGACAGGAAATCAAGGAATCAATCCCACTTACAATTATACCAGGAAACATAAGATACTCTGGAATAGAACTAAACAAAGAGATAAAAGGTCTGTACTCTGAAAACTACAGAGCACTTAAGAATAAAACTGAAGACGACTCAAAGAAATGGGAAAACATTCCATTCTCATGGATTGGAAGGACATATCTAGGTGCCTGGGTGGTTCAGTTAGTTAAGCATCTGACTCTTGATTTCAGCTCGGGTCATGATCTCATGATTGTGGGATCCTGCCCCATATTGGGCTCTGCACTGAAAGTATGGAGCTTGCTTGGGATTCTCTCTCTCTCCCTCTCTCTCTGCCCCACCCCTGTTTGCTCTGACTCTCAAAAAACATAAATTAACTTAAAAAAGAAAGGACAAATATTGTTAAAATGTCTATACTATCCAAAGAAATCTACATGTAATGCAATCCTTATCAAAATACCACCAGCATTTTTCACAGAGCTAGAACATGCAATTCCAAGAGTTGTATGCAACCACAAAAGACCCCAAATAGCCAAATCAATCTTGAAAAAAAAAGCAAAAAGCAAAGTGAGGCATCATACTTCTGGATTTCAAGTTATATTACAAAGCTGTAGTGATTAAGACATTATGGTTCTAGCACAAAAACAGACACACAGACCAATGGAATAGAATAGAAAACTCAGAAAGGGACCCATAACTAATCTTCAACAGAGGAAAGAATATCCAATGGGGAAAAAAAAAGGTGTCTTCAAAAATTGATGTTGGGAAAACTGACCAGTAAGATGCAAAAAAAAAAAGAAAAAAAGAAAAAAAAAAAAAGAAACTAGACACTTTCTTAGACCACACAGAAAAATAAACACAAAATGGATTGAAGACTTAATGTGAAACAGGAAACCATCAAAATCCTAGAGGAGAACACAAGCAACCTCTTTGACATCGCTCATAACAACTTCTTACTAGACACATCTCTGGAGGCAAGGGAAACAAAAGCAAAAATAAACTATTGGGACTTTATCAAGATAAAAACCTCTGCACAGCAAAGGAAACAGTCAGCAAAACCAAAAGGCAGCCTACAAAATGTCAGAGATATTTGCAAATAACTAATTGGTTAAAGGGTTAATACCCAAAATGTATAAAGAACTTATCAAACTCAAAACCCAAACTACAAATAATCCAGTGAAGAAATGAGCAGAAGACATGAACAGACACTTTTCCAAAGACACCCGGATGGCTAACAATACATGAAAAGATGCTCAGCACACTCATCATCAGAGAAATACAAATTAAAACTACAATGAGACATCACTGCACACCTGTTTGAATGACTAAAATTAACAACATATGTTGGTGAGGATGCGGAGAAAGGGAGACCCTTTTGCACTGTTTGTGGGAATGCAAACTGGTGTAGACTCTGGAGAACAGTACAGAGGTTCTCCAGAAAGTTAAAAATAGAACTATCCTTCGATCCAGTAATTGTACTACTCGGTATTTGCCCAAAGAATCCAAAAATATATATTCAAAGTGACACATGCACCTCAATGTTTATAGCACCATTATCAACAATAGCCAAATTATAGAAAGAACCCAAAAGTCCATCAACTGATGAATCGATAAAGAAGCTGTGGTGTACACACACACACACACACGAAAATTTCTCAGACATCAAAAAAAATAAAATCTTGCTATTTGCAATCACATGAATGGAGCTAGAAAGTCTTATGCTAAGTGAGATAAGTCAGTCAGAGGAAAGCAAATATCATACGGTTTCATTCATATGTAGAATTGAAGAAACAAAACAGATGTACATAGATGAAAAAGTGAGAGACAAACCATAAAACAGACCCTTTCCTATAGAGAACAAACTGAGGCTTGCTGGAAGGGAGGTGGGAGGGGAATGTATTAAATGGTGATGGGTAGTAAATCAGGCATTTATGCTGAACACTAGGTGTTGCATGTGAGTAACAAATTATTAAATTGCACACATGAGACTAATATTATACTGTATGTTAACTAACTGAAAATTAAAGTTTAAAAAAAGTTTTGGGGGCTCATGGAAGCTGAAAGATTTCAAGGCAACACTTAAAATTTCAAGCTTGGCATAGTGTCTCTTCAATGATCCCTTCTTTCATTTTGTTCACAGATGAAAAGCATGAAATTTAAATTCAGAAGGCAAACTTTCATGAAACAGTCCAACAAATAACTCAGTCCATGACCTCATCTTTCATTTCAACCTTGTCTATTCCTTGGCGTGGGTAAACTAGGCTAAGACAAGAACAACAGATTTGACAAACATGGAGAATTACTTACCCTGAAGACAAACTCATATGTGATTTGGTGAGAGATCTTCTCCATTTAGTGATGTACATGGCCTATGCTCCCTCCATTTGCAATTACCAATCCCAACATATGACCAACCTTGTAGAAAGAATAAGTGAGAAAAAATTTTTTAAAAAAGTCGTTTTGTAAACCATCTCTGCCAGACAGCGACACACACCACTTGCACTTCCAGTCTCTTTGCCTAAATGGAAACCTGATTCTAGCTTAACTACAATGGAGGTTATGATGGGGGGGGGGCACCTGACATACGTGCTGAGCAGTAACATTGCATTTATTGTTTTCTACTGTCAGTGCAACTCTAGAGATTATCACATCCCTATAGATGTTGAATTTTTACTTGCTAGTTATAACGTCATATTTTCTATAAGTTAAAATAAGACATGACATTGTATAAGATTTTTGAGAATTTTCCCAAAGAACTAAACTACACATTTTTAGCTAAGAGAACCACAGTGGAAGCCATGGTTCTGAAAACGTCTTACCTCAATGGAGGTATGTTATCAATAACAATAAAAAACAAATGCTTTTTAAGGGAAAACATGATTGATTATTATGATGATGGTTGATAGTTTCCTTGACCTAGAGATCACATGTTAGCTCATTTTACTGAATATGATTTATTTAATGTGTTATTGTAGAGAAATTTAAAACAGTGTTTCTTCACACAAATTTCTTGATTGTCTGTAAATTTCAAGGAAAACCTTTTATCACAATGTGAGAAGAGCAAGACTGCAGTCACAAAATGGGTCTTTTCAGGAAGCAAAAGATCACTACATTTCTTGCTTCTTGCTGAGAAACTTCGTTCCTCAAACTAATTTTAAATTTACTCGTTTATCAATTTTCTTTAATTTACCACTGAGTCAAACATTGTGCTTTTAAAATATAGGTATTTGAAGCTGTTCCATTTTCATTATGGTTTGGGCAAAGATAGAGCCTCAGGGGACACATAAATATCACCCAAATCTTATACTTAAATACAACTCATCCTCACACAACATTGACAAACATTGTGCTAAAATAACCTAAAATAAATAAAGGTCTCCTGTCACTCGCTCAATTGCACATGCTGTTTGTAAGTGGACCAATGCAATTAAGTATCCCAAATCATCAGGGTTTCGGTGCACCATTGAATGAATAAAACATAACTCTTAGTGAAGTGATTCTTTTGATAAAACTGCAAAATTTTCCAAATATAAATCGTGTTGCTGGGTCAATTACTGCATGTTCATTTTTCCACTCAATTGTGATGCTCACTGTTTTCCACATTAAATGCTTTATTCATTCTAATTAGGTACAACAAGGTAAATTATGTTTTTTTCCAAATTCTTACGATAACTTATACATCATTTTGTACAAAATGGTTTGCATTTTTCTTGCCTTGAAATGGACAATTTAAAAAGTGTGCAATAAAACTTGGCTAATAGTGAACATTCACCCTTAATCATAAAACTGATGAATTTCTAGTTGTCTTCTATCATGTAAAGATCACAGTCAATTATTTGGCCACAATTTTAAAACGTCTCCTGAAACCAATAACAATAGTTTCAGCACTAGTCAGTTCAGCTTTTTCTAATAATATAAACTATAAAATATAATTTCATAATATTAATTAGATCATTCAACATGTACTGAGTTATGGTGTTTGTTTTATTGTATTTTCTAGAAGCCCACCTTGTGCCATTAGTCAAAATTAAATAGAGATTTGTTGAATATGTGGTTTGATCAATTTACTTAATAAACATTTTAGGCATATATGATTTTAAGATACTTTCTAGGAACAAAAAATTCCAAATATGTATGGCATGCGTTCAGTATCCTCAAAAATTTACCATGTAGATTACCATTTAGTGTGAGATATACTTTCTGGGATTTTTTTTTTTTTTTTTTGGTTTTTAAAAGGTTCTTTTTAGTGTTTACTTATTTTTGAGAGAGAGAGAGAGAGAGAGAGAGAGAGAGGTAGAGCACAAGCAAGGGAGGGGTAGAGAGAGAGAGGGAGACTCAAAATCTGAAGCAGGCCCTAGACTCCGAGCTGTCANAGCGCAAGCAGGGGAGGGGTAGAGAGAGAGAGGGAGACTCAAAATCTGAAGCAGGCCCTAGACTCCGAGCTGTCAGTACAGAGCCTGACATGGGGCTCAAACTCATGAACCATGAGATCATGACCTGAGCCAAAGTCGGATACTTAACCCACTGAGCCACCCAGGCATCCCTGTAAGATATACTTTGTAACCAAATAATTGCAATAGAGTATGAAAAGTGCTATGCTGTAATTCAGGACAAAATTTTAATGATAGTGCAAAGAGTGGATATGGAATCTGTTTCTCTTAAGGTGACACTTGAATTTCATTTTCTTTTTTTTTAAAAATTATTTATTTGAGAGAGAGAGAGAATGAGTTGAGGAGCAGCAGAGAGAGATGGAAAGAGAATCCCAAGCAGGCTCTGCACGGCCAGCCTGGAGCCTGACATGGGTCTCGAACCCAGGAACTGTGAGATCATGACTTGAGATGAAATCAAGAGCAGGATGCTCAACCAACTAAGCTACCCAGGCACCCAAATTTCGAGTTCAAGGACAGAATGTAGGAGTTGGCCATGCTGACAAAGAGAAGAGGTGTTTTTCTCATGAAGAAGTTACATAGGAGAATTCTTAAAAGGGTAGCACAGCACAAGTGCAGGCATGGATGCTTATTGAGAATCTGTGTTTTGTCATTGTTAGTTCATTTAGTTGTGTTATAAGCACCATGAGCTTTTGGCCACTATTTCGGAAAAAAAAAAAAAGTAACTGCACTGGAGAGATAGTGAACAACCTTTCCATGTTGCATGTGTTGCCATTACATGGGTTGGTTAAGAACCCACAGCCCTCACCTGTCTGACTGTAGAAGGCCTGGTCTTTCCATCCATGCTTTCTTCCAGGGGTGATTAGTTTTTGCCTTAATCCCCCAAGCACTTACATGGCTGTCTCATTTAATGCTCTTAGCACCCTTTACAAGGCAATCACTCATGTTTCCTCTTCCTCTGGGGCTGCTGTCCTTCTGTTTCTGAGGAAAGGCTATCAAAAACCCAGCAGGCTGATGACTGTTATATTCAGGGGCCTCTGTAACATGATCTGAAATTTCTTCTGATGATGACATACTTTTCCACAGTTAGGCCACATCACTCCTGCTATTTTAGGCTGCAACTTAAAAATGAAGTCCTCTGTTTAATATCCTTTTGTAAGCTCCATATTTGTTCTTGTCTAAGGTTTTCCTGTACTACTTCTCTGACTTTCATTCTATTGCACTGTGCCATCTGGAACCCTCAGTTCATTGTGAATTTGTGAAATTCAGTATCTTAATAAATCCCATCCTTCTAACTCCACAGTACCATCCCTCTACCACTTGTACTTCATATAACCTCCCTCAAGAGTATTGCTTTTACTGTATCTCTGAAAAGGCTAATTATTTTTCTTAGAATCCCCTTAAGAATGGGCCAGGAGGTAATTGCAATGTTTTATTTTATTTTAGCTCACATTGCTACAACAAAGCTCTCTACCAAGAAGCCTTTTCCCTTTTTGACATTAAGATCATCTTATCCTAGTTCATATTATTTCTATATTTTGTTTGTTGCTCTGAATGTATAGAACAGTCTGATACATTGTGTTTGTAACTCTTTATTAACTGTATTCCTCAATCACCTACCCTCCATTCATGCAAACGCTTTCATTTCTAACCTATTTAAACTCTATCTTCCAAAAATTGTCTATCTAGCTCTTCCATTCACTGGATGATTTTCCATATTATCATAAAGGAGGGTTGATACCATTCATAATGTAGTTAAAGGGAAGCAGGGTGGGAGGAAATATGTGTGTTTGATATTGTATGTACTACATTGCCCAGGAATACACTCTCTGGTTCAGATAAATTTGTGTGAAAATTTAGTTTTTATTTTCTTAAGACAGCAGAAATTAAAAGAGATAAGACAGAGATAATAAAGCATAATATTAATTTCCTCATATTTCTCTATTCAGAAGCTTTATAATCCCTGATATGCTGTTTTCTGATGTCTCTCCTTTTTTAAAAAAAATATAGTTGACACACAATGCTGCATTAGTTTCAGGGGTATAACATAGTGTTTCAACAATTTATACACCATGCTATGTTTCACCACAAGTGTAGCTACCATCTGTCACTATACAGCACTATTAAAATATCACTGACTATATTCCTTATCCTGTGCCTTTTATTCCTATGATTTATTCTATCCTATGAGCTGTCAATTTGTTCTCTGCATTTGTAGGTCTGATTCTGCTTTATAATTGCTTGCTTACTTATTTACTTTTTTAGATTCTGCATATGAGTTGAGTTATATGGCATTTATCTTTCCCTGCATGCCTGACTTATTTCACTTAATAGAATACCTTCTAGGTCCATCCATGTTGTGGCAAATAGAAGGATCTCATTTTTTATAGCTGTATAATATTACGTTTTATATATATACCACATCTTCTTTATCCATTCATCTATTGATGGGCACTTGAGTTGCTTACTTATCTTGGGTATTGTAAATAATGCTGTAACCAAATATAGATGTACATGTATCTCTTTGAATTAATATTTTGTTTTCTTTGGATGAATACCCAGTATTTGAATTATTGGGTCATGTGGTATTTCTGTCTTTGATTTTCTGAGGAAGCTCCATACTGTTTTCCACAGCAGATGCACCAATTTACATTCTCACTTGCGGTGTATTAGGATTCCTTTTTCTCCACATCCTTTCCAACACTTATTATTTCTTGTCTTTTTGATTTTAGTCATTCTAATAGGTATAAGGTGATATCTCATTGTGGTTTTGATCTGTGTTTCTCTGATGATGAGTGATGTTGAGCATCTTTTTGTGCATCTATTTGCCATCTGTGTGTCTTTGAAAATGTCTATTCAGATCTTCTGCCCAGTTTTTCATCAGTCTCTTCAGTGAATACTGCTGGGAAAACTGTACATGTAAAAGAATAAAACTGGGTCACTTTCTAACGCTATATACAAAAATAAACTCAAAATGGATTAAGGACCTAAATGTGAGACCCGAAACCATAAAATTCCTAGAAGAGAACATATTCAGTAATTTCTCTGACATTGGCTATAGCAACATTTTTCTAGCTATATTTCCCAAGGCAAGGGAAACAAAAGCAAAAATAAACTATTGGGACTACGTCAAAATAAAAAGCTTCTGCACAGTGAATGCAACCATCAACAAAACAAAAAAGGAAACCGACTTAATGGAAGATATTTGCTAATGATATATCTGATAAGGGGTTAAACCAAAAATATGTAAAGAATTATACAAATCAACACACCCACATAAATATGATGCCTCTTTTGTCTACTGTAATTTAATTCTCATATTACTATGTTTATAATTTACCTGGTAAATTCTTTAGAGAAACAATAATTTCTTACTTTATAAGACTTTTAAATAACTTTCAAAAAATGCACATAATATATTAAGTAACTTATGTTAGAAGTCAATGATTTTAATTTCACTAACGTCCAAGCCAAAAACTTCTCTTTCAAAGAAGTAAACTCTTCCACTTCTCTTAAAAGACTTAATAGCCTTGTGTTACTTAGAAGTCTTGCATTCTATCATTAATTTTATACACTATACTTCAGGACATTAATTGGTATATTATGAAGTATTATCATAAATAATTAAGACTAATAAAAATAAATGAGCAAAGTCTACTTTGTAATGGTGTTTCCTTCCTTAATTTTATTGCTTTCTATCCTATTAATTCTAAGAATTCAGTATTTTTCCATAAGCTTCCCAGACATTAAGGAAAATTATTCAGATTTCATTGCATACTTAATTGTCTGATTTCAGCTGCTATTTCCTGCCACCTAAGCTCTTAATTTGACTGCTGTTCAGTTTTCTGACTTCCTTAATAGGCTAGACATGGTAATTTCTAAAATTCTCCCACTACTTATGGGAGTTTGGGGACACTATATAAATGGCCCAATATATTAAAATTGTGCTTAGAATGAGAAAGAATGAAATCTGGCCATGTGTAGCAACATGGATGGAACTTGAAGGTGTTATGCTGAGTGAAATAAGTAAGGCAGAGAAGGACAGTTACCATATGTTTGCACGTATAGGAGGATTAGGAGGAACTTAACGGAGGACCATGGGGGAGGAAAAGGGGGAAAATAGTGGAGGAGAGGGAGGGAAGCAAACCATGAGAGACTCTTGAATGCTGAGAACAAACTGAGGACTGATAGGGATGGGGGGGAAGGGAAGGGGGATGATGGGCATGGAGGAGGGCACTTGTGGGAATGAGCACTGGGTGTTATATGGAAACCAACTTCACAATAAAGTATTAAAAAAAATTTTTAAGTGTGCTTAGAGTATGCCAGGTAAGAAGTCCTCAGCAAACACTTTCTATTATAAATATCATTATATTTTATTGAAAATAGCGACACAGATTATGCAAATGAGAATCAAACAATCACTTGGTTGATTTGGCCAATGTCAATCCATATGACTTAAGATCCTATATGAATGATTCTTCTGTAAAGAGTTAATTGACACCACTGCACTGCTATGATTTATGTTAACATTTTGAGAATCCTTTTCTCTTTAATGTTTAGCCACTAGAACTATCATATGCAAGAAGGTTTTCCACATTTCCAACAATCAGTTTAACATACTTGTTCAAACAATGAAAATAATTGTGTAGGTAGAAATAGTAGTGTACTGAAACAATTACTGTTTATTTTTACATTTATTAACAAAAACAGAATTCCTTCTCAGGTACTCTACCAGCCACTCCATATCAAGGACAAATAGACTTGTTATATATGTAATAGTTATCTAATCTAGACCCCCATTCTAGAAATCTCAATCAATTTTTATTTATTTAAAGTACATTTATATCAGGTTTTTGATCATTCACCAACTGTACAAATTAATGTACATATAGTTTTAAAATGAAAATTATTCTTGAACACATATTTCAGTGTTTGATTATTAGGTGCTGTAACACATGCAATGTTATATATCTATGTACGTAGGAACTTTGTGAATAGAGGTGCAGATTGGTTCCTGGCACAGCACTCATATCAGTTGTTTTTTTTTTTTATCTCTTTTTGTCTGGTGCAGCTTCACTCTAACTTGTCAGAAACAACAATTTGTAGACACCATCAAGTTATCTTTGCTGCTAATATATACCTATTTTTTAATAGAATGTTTGTTCCTCAGTTTGTTGAGGACATCCAGATATTATTTCTGTTTTCTCCATAGATGTATGGAACATCTATGCATGTTCCATAAAAAAGCGCATTACTTTTGAAACTGGTTTGATATTTAAAGTTCCACTCTAGTCAGATAATTAGCACCTGGTTTCCTTGATGCAATTGCATACCTGCTTGCCTGCCTGCCTGGAATCTAAATAATGCAGTTACTTGGCTTAAGTTGGCAATGTTGAATGATAATTTAGCTTGTGGCTTGTTGTAAAAATAATGTATGGACATTAATTTGCAAGTGATCTAATTTTGTTGTTTTTGTTTCTAGTACTTTAGATGCATTGGTTTTGGTAGAACCACTTTTAACCCAGTAAAAATGAATAATTTATGATCCTTTATACCCCAACCTGATATTTCAGTTAATAACAAACATTTACTGAGCACTTAATTTTGTGTCTGATTTCAACTTGAGTTGTCTAGTTGTCTTTTTTACGATAAGTCCTTAAAAGAGGTAATATGATTCTTTTCAGTTTATAGATTAAATATCTAGAAATTAAGAAGGTTAAATAGCTCAACCAGTGTCACGGAACTAGAAGTATTTGGAACTCAGATTGCTGTAGGCAGTCTAACTTCAAAGCCTCTCTCTCTCTTTTTAACGTTTATTTATTTTTGAGAGATAGTATGAGTAGGGGAGATGCAGAGAGAGAAGGAGACATAGAATTGGAAGCAAGCTCCAGGCTCTGAGCTGTCAGCACAGAGCCTGATGTGGGGCTCAACCTCATGACCTGAGCCGAAGTCGGCTGCTTAGCCAACTGAGCCATCCAGGTGTCCCTCAAAGCCTCTCTCTTAACCATTTTGTTATATGGCTGCAATATAGTGTTGGGACCCAGCTATATGATGATATAATGGGATTAGCGATAAGCCTTGTATTCTATCTATGAGAGTTTAATTTCATTGTATAAAGTACTAAACACTGTAAATTATCATATGGCATGAACTACATGGGTCAATAACAAAGATTCCACAAAAAAATTTATAAAAGTAAGGTTTCTTAAGAGAAGCTGGTGTTGAATAAAATGCTGGTTTTTCAGTGGAATCATGTCTTCTTCTTTTTAATATATAATTATTCATAGAAACATCTATGGTAATTTTATGGAGAAATGTTAGAGAGGTATTTTAGGAATGCTAAATGTCATTATAATTCTTTGACTCCCATTTAGCTTGAGGTTATTGAAAGAGAAGGAAAACAAAGTTTACTTAGAGTTTATAAATGGGAAAAAAAGTACAATTTAAAGTATTGACTAAGGAAAATCTTGCATTTTGTGTTTATTTAAATGACAAACCTGAGCAAGGAATATTTGTCAGAAAGAAAGCTGCCATCATGAAAGCTATTTTGAATCCCATTTAATGACCACGTTCACTCTACCCTTGACATTGAGCAAAAGCCAAGAAGACTATTACTCCTTTTCTTTCTTCTTCTCTCAACATTCCACCCTATTACTTAGTTATTATTGAAATTGTAGAAATTCAATACATAGTACAGATTTCCACCTTCTATGTTTTTAATGAAGTGTTAAATAAGCTATGGGAGATATGCAAATGGTGATAAGCTGTTAATCATCATTGTGATAATCTCATTGGGGAAAAAAAGCTTTTTTGGGGGCGCCTGGGTGGCTTAGTCGGTTAAGCGTCCAACTTTCGCTTAGGTCATGATCTCGCGGTTCGTGGGTTTGAGCCCCGAGTCGGGCTCTGTGCTGACTGCCAGCTCAGAGCCTGGAGACTGTTTCAGTCTGTGACTCCCTCTCTGTCTGACCCTCCCCTGCTCACGCTGTCTCTCTCTCTCTCTCTCTCTCTCCTAGAAATAAATAAAATATAAAAAAGAAATAACTACATTCCATTTAAAAAAAAAGAAAAAAAAAGCTTTTTTGTGTTTCCAAAAAGACAGCCTACAATTACTGGGGTGCTTGGCTGGCTCAGCCAGTACAGCATGAGACTCCTGATCTCAGGGTCATGAGTTCAAGCCTCCACATTGGGTCTGAAGCCTACTTAAAACAAAACAAAACAACAACAACAACAAGACTGCCTACCATGACCAATTCTCATGCCTCAGTTCAAACAAACCTAGGGAAAACTCAAACAAAACTTTATATCAGCAGAGCTGAAACATGTAGCCAGGATCACTTCCTCATGGCAACCCAAAGTAAAGAGAAGAAAAAACATGTGAATTTCCAAGAGCTTGGCCCTTAACCACTGAATTGGATGTCACCTAAAAATCACAATTTCTACATGGGGAAATAATGGAGGAAGGAAAACAACATTCCCTCACTAAAAAGTATGAGGCTTACACCTAACAGAGTAAGAAGGAGTTGGTACAATATTATCTTAACATGGTTGAGTGTGCAATGGTAATAGAGATGAGATCAAATTCTGAATTTTGTTGAATTGGCTCTCAAGATAAGAACAAATCAGGAGATGTAAGACTGAACTTTTTAAAATATAAAAAGGTTAATGAAAACTAAATTATTCCTTATCATGAATTATTCAGAAAAGGGAAAGAATAGATTCTTAACTAAGAACAAATAAGTGACTACAAAACTGTCTGAATTCTGATAATCTTACTAAATTTGAAATATTTATCTGAACTTTAACCATATTTTAACACAACAAGTCTTAGGTTAAAATGTGGCAATTGGCTGTAATAATGTAATATTATTATAATGGTATAAAATAAATATTATCTTTACAATTAAATGCAGTCCTTTATTTCAAAAGATCTTCAAAGTATCTGTTTATACTGTATTAAAAAGATGCATATAGGAGTTAGGTGAATTGGCCAAAATAGGTAATCCATTCTGGTCAATAATTTTCCATCTTTGAATTTAGCTTAGTATTATGCTATAACTGGAAGTTTCATTTATTATAAAAGTAGGAAGCCAAAGTAATATAAAAAGATAGTCTGGAAAAAATACATTTTAAAAAGGTATTTAAAAAGAAAAAAAATCTTTGAAACTATAGAATGCTTTGTAGACCACTGAAAATTAGAGTATCATGAAGAAATTCTCCCTAGTACACTTGTATTGAGTTTCAGTCATTTAATTCAAGTTGGCAGACATTTTTAAGCATTGCTACATGTCAGACACTAGAAATTAAAAGAAGAAAGTACTCTGAGAAAGTTAAATATCTAGGAGGACAATTAATAGCTGGAGAGGGAACAATAGAAATCAGTGAAGACTCCAGGTTTCTGATCTGAAGTCTGAAAAGATGGAGGCCACACTATATACAATAAACATGAGAACACACATGTTTGGAAAGAAGAAATAATGAGTTTAAGTTTAGAATGACAATCCCACTCTCAATATCCAGAAGGGAGGTTTGAAATTCAGTACAGAGATGTCATCATTAATTTGGTTCTGGAGTCATCAAGATTACAGTTAAAATAAGTAGGAGAGAATGCCTACCTAGGAATGAGAAGAGAAAGACAGAATCTGGAAACACTAACTTTTAGGAGAAAGCATTGAAAATAAAATACTGAGAAAAGAATGACAAACAAATCAAGGAGAATGGTGTCGTGAAAGTTCAAAGAAATAGTTTCAGAGAGGAAAGGTCAAAGTCTTCAGGTTGAAAGAGAGGTCAACTAACAAAAGAATGGGAGAAGATGTCTATTACATTTATCAATTAATTATTGGTATTGTCAGTTCAGATTTGGAATTACAGAATGTCTGTCACACTATGGTTACTCTCCAACACAGGATGTTAATCACCACTGCAGTTTTCTATGGAAGTAAGCCCAGTTTATTTCTGTGTCCAAAATAGACAACAGAATGTTTTATATTGGAAATAAAACAGAAAACACTTTCCAACCATTTTGTAAAACTGATGGATTAGCATTTAGAATAATATGAAGTTTTTCTGATAATGGCATTTGAATGTAATCTTTGGAATAATGGTATAATTTATTCCATTTGTCCTTATTCTTTTTACCTATCAAAAAGTTATAATATCTGTTCCCCTGGTTTTCCAAGTGTACTGAAAAGATTTTGAAAACCATAATGCAACTGGAGAATGACTTGCAAAGGACAACTAAAATAATTAGCAGTCTTGGTGAATAAAACCAGGAGTGATCATTTAAGGAGACAGTAACAGAACTCATCAATTTTCTTTGAAAGGTAAAGACTGACAACTGACATGAGCAAAATGTCTGAAAACATAAAAATACACACTACACAAAGTATTCATTTATACAACAGATAATAAGTATGAAATTTGTTAACCTAAGAGGTGTTTTAGCAGAAAATATGAGTGGAAGTCATGTCCATTTTATGATGTCTACTTGTCCTTTGGAGTTTTGTATTATGCCTGAAACCTAGCTGATCATTAAGTATTATTTGTTGAATGAAATGAATGATATACTAACAGTTCAATGAGAATATAGCAAATCTAACTATTCTATGACAATGAGATTAACTTTATCATGTTCTTTACCCCTATTAATAGCAGTTCTCATAAGATGCCTAAGACTTCCAGGTCATTCTTCATTGCCTCTATTCTCATCCCCATAAATTCCATTTGTTCATTTGTTCATTCATCATTCATTCATTAATTCATTCCTCTATCTATCTATCTAGTTAGTTAATTAAATTATTCTAACTGACCCTTCTCTTAAGTTTAAGAAACCATTCTACCATGATATTTTTAACTCAGGTAATTTTTCAGCAAAATATCCTATCTATACTTGAAGATTTTCTTTGCCTTATTATTCTAAGTGAAGCGTGGATTTGCCTTGAGAACATGACTTCCCCTGCAGCCCTTTCCAGAAATGGACATTTGTTTTCTCAAGATCTTATTCTGTTGGCTGCCATTACCAGTTCTAAAATCTAAAACATTCTCTCCTTTTTTCCCTAAAATGTCCCAGGTTTGGTCTCATATCATCAGACTGTACTTCTCCTTACTTATTAGTATAAAGACTAATCATCTATTGTCACCTTGGGCATTCCTCCTCATCTCCAGATCACTTTCCTTTTTTCTAATGCCATGTGCTACTTCCTCAGCCCCTCATTCCTAGCCAATAGCTATACATACATAGTTATTTAATGCAAGTTAAATACTTACACTAGCCACATATCAATGACTCAATAGCCACATTTACTAGTGGTTATTGTGGTGATATGAACATTCTTTTTTTTTTTTTAATTGTTTATTGATTTTTGAGAGAGATTTGGGGGGACAGACAGAGAAAGAGGGAGACTGAGGATCCGAAGCAGGCTCTGTGCTGAGCAGAGAGCCCGACGCGGGGCTCGAACCCACGAACCGCGAGATCATGACCTAAGCGAAAGCCGGACGCTTAACCGACTAAGCCACCCAGGCGCCCCGGTGATATGAACATTCTAATCATCACATAATTCTTACTGGACAGCACTTCTCTAAGCCTTCTTATTCCTAGTAACTGTATCATCGCCATACTCTCAAATCCAAAGGCCCAGCTCACCAGTTACTAATTTGTTTCTATCTTATTTTTTCTAGCAACTTGATTTCTATGACATATATTAAATATTTCATTATAACATACAGCATACCCTCATTTCCTTGATGACCTATAATTTCTCATTATAAACACACCCTCGCAAGCACCATCAAACTACTCTTCTCTAGTATGGTCAATCTCAGTTGGCAAAATTCAAAGACAAATGCAGGCTCCTGGCAAGACTTTTGCAGGTGAACATCAAGGGCTAGCAAACAATTTACGCAGAACAGATTCTCGTTATAATCATGGCTATTAACCTCAAGTGGATCCTTTAAGCTGCTTGGGAAGTCTATTATATTTTCCAAATCCTTTCATTCTGCCACTTCCTGAGATGATTATTTTATAGCTTTTCTCTTCCTTGTCTTCCCTCCTCTCATGTTAATATGAATGACTCATGTTAATATCATG
Organism: Crocuta crocuta; assembly: GCF_008692635.1. Classification (NCBI taxonomy): domain Eukaryota; kingdom Metazoa; phylum Chordata; class Mammalia; order Carnivora; family Hyaenidae; genus Crocuta; species Crocuta crocuta. Next base: position 1,023,476 of record NW_027531898.1, read on the forward strand.
TTTCCAGATGATGTTACCCCTCTATTTATGCACTGTTTCTTCTCACCTAATCAAAGACAAAGCTCCAGCACTTCTCATCTTTCTCTCTCCAGAATAATGAATATTCCTATCAGTATGGAAAACTGCCATTCTTTTTTTTTTTAATTTTTTTTTATTTATTTCTAGGAAGAGAGAGAGAGACAGCGTGAGCAGGGGAGGGTCAGAGAGAGAGGGAGTCACAGACTGAAACAGGCTCCAGGCTTTGAGCTGGCAGTCAGCACAGAGCCTGACGCGGGGCTCGAACCCACGAACCGCGAGATCATGACCTAAACGAAAGTCGGACGCTTAACCGACTAAGCCACCCAGGCACCCCGGAAAACTGCCATTCTAAAGCAAACAAATACAAAACCAGGAACAACAACAACAAAAACCCTTCCTGACTTCACTTCTCTGTTCTCTTTTAAAACTTTGCACTCTAAAATTGTTACCAATGCCTGTCTTCCGCTTCTACCCCTTTCATTTTTTAATGCATACAATCAATTCTGGCTACTAGCCTACCATCTCTAGTAACTGCTTTTCTCATACCTGCTCACTACATTGCTAAATATAATGGCCAATTTGTAATTTTAATGTTACTTATCCTATTAACAACTTTTGATACAGTTCATCAAGTGGAAGATGCATTATTTGAATTCTGGATCAAAACATTCTGTTTCTCTTCCTATTTCACTCACTTCTTTCTCACTTTCCATCGATGGTTTCTTATATCTTAGTAATCAAAACTTTGTATTATTCCATAGTTAGTCCTTAAAACATCTCTCTTCTTTATTTTCATTAATCTTTTAATTGTTAACATATAGACAGATGCTTTAAATATCATATATATTATGGCAAGTCCCATATTTTACAGACTACTGGGCATCTCCTATGCATGAGTAATAGGCAAGTCAAAGTTAGCATACTGAACAGAACTCCCGACCTTCCTCACTAATCCTGTTTCTCATAATAGTCTTCCACATTTTAGTGAAAATTAAGTAACTGAGCAGCATTTCCCTAAGCCTTCTTGTTTCCAGTAACTACATTACCTCCATACCCTCAGTTTCAAGTGTTCAATCATCCAGTAACTAGTTGTTTCCATCTTTTACCTCTAGTTACATGACTTGTATGACATAGAACTCCTTGACCAAACTAAATATTTAATTATAGCCTATGTCAAATCTTCATTTCCTTGTGGATGGCAACTTTCAGTTGCTCTAGCCAAGTAGCTTAGTATCGCCTTGATTCCTGCTTCCTTTATTTTTTTTTGTTTCTGCTTACAGCCAAGCAGTTATTAATCATGTCGGATCCATCTTCAAAATATCCAGAATCCGAATAATTCTTGTTAACCTCTCCTGCTACTATCATGAACAAAGTTACAAGTTACAAAATATCTCAACTGCATTGTTGCAATAGCTTCTTAGTCTTTACTCTTATATTCTGGCATCCAATGTTAGCCCTCAATCTACAAACAACATAGCAATCAGAATGATCCTGCTGAACATGAGTGATGTATGTCACTCCGCTTCTGATCCTCGAGTGGATTTTTTTGTATACACTTGTAAGGACCTATATAACCTCGAGTTCTTCTTGTTGGTGACTTTTTATTTCCATCTTCTACTACTCTTTCTCATCATGCACTTTTCTCCAGCAGTGCTGACCTACTTGCTGTTACATGAGCATACCGAAAATACCTGTTTTAGAAGTTTTGAACCGGCTATGTTCCTGCCTGGAATACCATTTTTCTGAATATCCATGTCGATTCTTGCCTTATCTCCCTTCATTTTGCTCAAATGTCATTTTATCAGGAAGCATTTCCTAACCACCCCCATTTAAAATATCAACTTTTGGGGCACCTGGATGGTTCAGTTGGCTGAGCATCCAACTCTTGATTTTGGTTCAGATCATGATCCAAATCGAGCCCCATGTCGAGCCCTGCACTAAGTGTGGAGCCTGCTTATGAGCTTTTCTCACTCTCTCCCTGTGCCCCTTCCCCTACTCACACACTCTCACTCTGTCTTTCAAAATAATAATAATAATAATAATAAATCAATAAAATACCAACTCTTCCCTTTCTTCCCCATTCCCACATTTCATGATTTGTTTTTCTCCATTTTACTTTTTAAAAATGTTTTAATGTTTATATTTATTTTTGAGAGAGAGACAGAGCATGAGTGGGGGAAGAGCAGAGAAAAAGGGAGACACAGAATCCAAAGCAGGCTCCAGGCTCTGAGCTGTCAGCACAGCCTAATGTGGGGCTCGAACCCATGAACTGTGAGATCTTGACCTGAACCGAAGTCAGATGCTCAACAGACTGAGCCACCCAGGCACCTCACTCCATTTTGCTTTTTATCATCTGATACATTAGATGTGTTTTTTAAAATTTGTTCATTTTTGTATCTCCCCCAACCTTAGAATACAAGCTCCATTGGAGAAAAAGTTTGTGTTTTTTTTTTCCCTTCTTTCTTCCCTTCATCTAGAATCATACTTGGCATATATTAGGTTATCAATAAATATTTCTTAAAAAACAAGTTTATAAATAACATAAACATAAATATTTGATAAGAGAAACAGGGAGCTATGTAACTTTTCAAGTTGAATATTAAATCAATGCAGGAGAAACCCATGTCCTTCAGCATTATCCCTTGATTCCTTTACCTCCAAATAGAATTAATTTTGGTGTGCTTCATAATCCTAACTGGTGTTCATAGAAAAAACAAAATTGATGAGGAATGAATTTCCAAATAATGAAAAAAAAATGTATTATTCTCTCCACCCTCATGCCCTTATCAGGTTAGCTTTCGGTTTCATTAAAAAAGGATGTTTATTATAAACAAACACAATGAAGTGCAGATGTTTGCTGAAAAGTTTTTCTTTCCTTACCTTTTGAACTTCTATCTCCAGGTAAATACATATATCAAAGTAGCAACTACCTAATCAAGGATTTAATAGACACTGATGTTAAAGATGCTTTGACAGATAAGGATGACATTTAATACATGTTATATAATATCTAGTTCATTTAATACATTGATATTTTAATGAACTCAAATAAAATATATAATGTAATATGTTTTATAATAGCACATAAATTATATGCTTAACTTCTAAGAAAAATTTGGATACTTTAGAATATATAAGATAAAATATTTATTTTTATTATATCTTTCTCCATTTTCATCTGTACAAATGCCAATCCCTGCAAAAAAACAAACAAAACAACAATAACAACAAAAAAGGTTTCATTTTTTTTATTGCTATGATTAGGGTTAAAATACATTATATGATTTAAATCATTTCAGAATGTCCCTATTAGTTTCATGGTTTCATTTCTTCTTAAATTTTTTAACTTTTAAAGTTTTCCCCTCAAAGCTCACTATTGCTGAGGAATATGAATTAATTGAAAAAACTTTGTATCCAAGCCTATACATCTATTCACTCATGCATATGTAATTACATACATAATTATAAGTGCCACATATCAACATTGGATATGAGCTTTTGGAACTAACATGATAGTTGCATGCTCTTGCCACAAAGGAATATATGTATCTTATTGTAATACTATTGATTTGAGTTTCAGTTTTTCCTTTTCATCATCATTTACTTACATTCTTCATGCTTTACAGTTATTTTTTCAATAATCCCTATATGAATTTACAACTAATGTTTAGTCCTAAATTTTCTAAAAGTTGTAGAAAAATATTTGAGGATGAGAAACTTCTATTAACTATAATCTCTATGTCTGCAATGTAATGAAGAAAAAAAGAGGGGTGCCTGGATGGCTCAGTCAGTTAAGCGTCTGACTTCGGCTCAGGTCATGATCTCACGGTTTGTGGGATGGAGCCCCACGTCAGGCTCTGTGCTGACAGGTCAGAGCCTGGAGCCTGCTTCCAATTCTGTATCTTCCTCTCTCTCTCAATTTCTCCTGCTCATGGTTTCTCTCTCTCTCTCTTGAAAATAAACAATTAAAAAATTAAAAAAAGAAATCAATATACTAATCAGGATATGAAAAGACTACCTGATAAAATTAATAAAGACATCTTTGTGTAGTAAGAATTCTGTGACCCATTCTTTGCAAAAGAGTCATAACATTGTCTCTCTAATATTCAATATTCTTGCTTTCTAAATCATTAATTGTATTTGATTCTTTCTCTTTCCAGGCTTGCTAAAAAGTTTTGCGATTTTTTTTACTAATAACTAGAAAAATAAATGGCTAAAATCCTGATATCATAATAGTTTTATAGCCAATTATTTTGGCAAGATAATGAATATTAAGGTAGCTGAATTAAAGTAAAATGATCCAGTCATAATTTGCTCTTTTGATATATTTGTAGAAATAAATGGTGACCATTTCCCCCAGTAGAATACATGTCATTGTATATGGAATTATATATGAATATATACATATGCATATGTGCATGTATATGTGTATAATAATTTTTTCACTTTCATTTAGTTTGTTCTTCCAGGATTACTATAGCAAGCCCCTCTTTCTGTTTACCTTGGATAATTGACAATGATACTGATTAATCCATCAAAAATAGAGCATCACAAAAAATAGTTTGTATAGTGTATTTATTCTGAAACTGGCCCATCTTCAAGAACAACATATAAGTTCATTTTAGAAACAAATCCTACCTCCATTTACCTTAGACTTACTGAACAGACTGGAGGTACAATCCAACAGTTGGTGAAAGTCTGTATTTTAAAATCCCATCCAGTTGGGTGATGCTTAGGTATGCTAAAGCTTGAGAAGTAATACTTTATGGAACACACACACAAAATCATTCCATTTGACTTGTCATTGCTTTCTGGGATATGTTCAATCTTGATTCTCCATGAAGCATATTTTTTCACAAATATCATCATTCTAAAATATTCTCTTTGTCTTCTTTCTAACTTACATCCTCTCTGGGAGGTTTCATCTACTCTCTTGGATCCAGTATTCAATCAATGTCTATTTCCTGAGATACCTCTCTCCACCTCTTCTTTCCTCTATCTCCCAACTGTCTAAATGGCACCGAACTTTTCCCATCGATGAAGCCAAAACTCAAGTAGTGATTCTTGACTCTTTTCCATCTCACATTTCTCTATTGCCTACATCTGATAAGGAAACCATTCAAAATGATTTTCTATCTCTTAACCTTATTATGCTCAGACCTAGACTATACAGAAGGTCTGACAAAATGTCTAATCCCCACTGCCATTAAAATACAAAAGCTGCTAATTAGAGGTAAAATGTACATGAAGTGAAAGACAAAATTTTAATTGTAAAGTATCACTAACTTTAACACTTTAGTCTTAAGTATAGCACATTTCAATCATCCTAGAAATTTCTCCTTTGCTCCCACCCAGTCGGTCAGCTACACTCCTAGAGGCTACAGCTATTTTTTCTTCCTGTCAACTCCTTTTAATATTTCTATTACATTTTACCTTATTTTCCTTTTTATGGTGAATTATTCTTAGTGTTCATTTTTACCATTCTCTAATCATTCTTTTTCTTTCTTTAGCTATGCCATTTTTTTATTTCATTATTCACATTATACATATTATTCTAAGTGAAATAAGTCAGAGAAAGACAAATATCACATGGTTTGACTCATAAGTGGAATTTTGAAAGCAAATCAAATGAACATATGTCAAAAAAAGGAAACGGCAAACCAAGAAACAGTCTCTTAACTATACAGAACAAAATGATGAAACAACTGCTGTTCTAATATTTTATTTTTCACACTAAGTTAGTGTTATCCCTTTTAAAGCTTTGTATGACAAGAGTCACACAGTATGTACTCTTTTGTTTTTGATTCATACCTGCTTTTGCATATATCAGTGATTGGTTTTATTTATCTATTTATTTAGAAAGAGGAGAGAGAAAGAGAGAGCAGGCGCTCACCCACGAGCACATGTGAGTGTGGGAAGGTCAGAGGGAGAGAGAAAATCTTAAGTAGGTTCCAGCATGGACCCCAATGCGGGGCTTATTCTTAGGACCATGAGATGAACTGAGCTGAAATCAAGAGTCAAGCACTTAAAAGACCAAGCCATGCAGGCACCCTAGTAATTTGTTCTTTTTATCTCTAAGAAACATCCCAGTGTATCACACTTTCTGCCTATTACCACAACCACAAACAACCACTGCCCTTCCTATTGGTTTAGTTTTTCCTTCTGCATGTGTCTGTGGTATTCTGTGATGGCTTTGCCTGTGTATTTTACTGTCCTCTTAATACACGGTGAAAGATAGGATGACAAAACAGTTAAGTGCATTCATCTGGAAAAAGAAAATCTGAATTTAAACTGAATTTAAATACCACTATGATCTTAAGTCATATAAGCTGTTTCTCAGGCGTCTTAACTTTAAAGTAGATATGGTAATAAATACTTCCTTAAGTAATTAATCTCAGAGGTTACACAATTTCAAAAAATAAATCAATTAAATAGCATTACACACATATAGGGACTCAAAATGTTAGCTATATTGTTATAGTTACTGCCTACTTGCTTGTCCTTGACACTATTCTCTAAGCATCCTGTGGGTAGGGACCATTGCTGTTATAGAAGTAGAATACAGTAAGCATCAATATATATTTGTTCAAGGAACGAATGGATTATATGATTATAAAGCATAGGAGGGTAGAAATTATGGCAACTCAGCATGTATTGCTCATGTTCCACTTTAAAAAACAGAATTTAATCTATTGTGACACATACTACAATTGTCTCTCCACTACCATTATCTTATTCTTTGTTGTGGTTATCGAACTCTCCGAGTATTTTGACAACACATATTACCCATTTGACACTACATTTCCTAATTTACTTTTCACTAGTTGAGGGGTTTATGACTAGGTTATTACCAAAGGAATCGGATAACATTGGAAATTACAGCTTCTGTACGTCTTCTATACAAGGAGGTGTTTGATGTACACTTTTGCTTTCCCAGTCTCAAGGGCTGGAATGCTGATAGAGCCCTTAAGAACCTTTTAACCATACAGATGAGGTGAGTACTTTAGGGGAGGACAGAGCAACAGAAAGAAGGAAATAGGTTCTCTGGATGACCACTTAGAGCAGATTTTCCTGAGCACTTTGTGCTATTTACATACTTCTGGACTGTTAAGTGAAAGAGAAAGAGAAAATATATGTCTCTTTTGGCTGACCCATTGGAATTTTTGTTTCATTTGGAAAGCAGCTTAGGCTGTACCATAAATAATGCATTAGTTCAAGAGTAAATGAATGTAAATGGCCAAAAAAATCAAACAAGAATTCTGAATATATACACTATAGTTTCAGTTACCAAGACAGACTTTTAGACTGCATAATGAGGCCCCCAGAACATTTCTGCCTTTTCTACATTCAGAAAACTACCTGTACACTGAAAAGCTGTTACTACAACTGCCAGTTGCAGATCCATGAACAGGTGCTATAATCAGGAAACATTCATGATCAGAAAGCTCTTACTATCAAGAAATTGGCAATGAAAAATCAGATATGTTGGACTTGCTAGCAGAAACTGATTAATTAGGAAAGTGTGGACTCCATGACACTGCAAGGAATTTAGGAAGATTATTGAGCACTAATACCCTCAGTTCCCTGCCGAGGGTGTGAGTCTTGACTTTACAACAGCTTTTTAGACTCCTTAGGAAGGTCACTAAACTCTGTGAAACCTAAGGATAACAGTTTTGCTTAAAATAAGAATATTACAAATGGAATGGGTGGTTATTGTATATGACTATGTTAAATGAACAACAGAAAAAATAAACAGGAGGTAGGAATTGTGAATACTGTTATAAAGTGCTATACATGAAATGTATAAATTATCTAAAGGTAAATTTAGATTGGGTACAAGTGTATACTGGGGAATCTTAACATATAAATTAAATACCAAATAACCAATTTTATCACCATGAGATGACATAATTGGTGCGATTTAAATTTTGTTAAATTTATTAAGACTTGTTTTATGGCTCAACTTACAGTTTATCTTGTTGACCACTCTTTTGTCTTTACATATTTTTTTCTTGAAATCTTCTACATATTTATTCATTGTATTTGTTCTATGAAATATCAGACTCCCCTGTAATTGTGTATCAGTTTCTTCTTTCAGTTCTTTTAGTTTATATTTTATGTATTATTTTAGGTTTTGATATTAGGTTCATCTACATTTAGGTTTATAATGTCATTTGTTGCTTTTGACTTGATTTTACTATGTTGATCACTATGAAATACCTTTCTCTATCTCTGGTAATATTGCATATACTGTATCTGCTATTAGTATAATTGTCCAGATTTCTTTATTTGTATTTTCCTAGAAATCTTCTTGTCAATATTTTTACTTTTATCTGTATCTTATTTTAAATGTTTATCTCTTCTTAATGACATAGTTTTATTTTGCTTTTTCTTCTTTAACTGAAGGGCCAACTCTATTAAACACCACTTTTATGTGATCGGAATCAAGTGCTCCATCTTGCTATATGTTTTCTATTTGTTACATCAGTTTTGCTTTTCCTTTATTTAGCTTGATGGTTAATTTCATGGGTCAACTGGGACATAAGGGGCTCAGATATTTGGTAAAATGTTATTCTGGGTGTTTCTATAAGGAAGTTTTTGGATAAGATTGAATCTAAGTGGGGAAAGCATATTGTTTCCCACAATGTGCATGGGCCTCATCCCATCAGGTGAAGCCCGGAATACAACAAAAAGCTGACAACCACCCCACCTCCCCCCTCCAAGTAGAAGATAACTGCTCCTACCTACCTGATTGCCTTTGTGCCTTTCAAATCAGATACTGATGTTTTTCCTGCCTTTGGGTTTGAATGAAACATATGTGCTTCCCGGGTGTTGAGACCGCCAGCCTTCAGACTGCAGCTACACCTCTGGCTTTCTCCTGATTCTCCAGTTCACCAACTCCTTCTGGAGGGCTTGGGACTTG